>NW_025764898.1:267500-344054 GCF_003918875.1 Haliotis rubra | reverse complement strand
GAGGAGGGAGTGGGAGTGAGTGGGTGGGCGGTGGGTGGGTGATTGAGTGGAGTGAGGGAGTGAGCGAGTGAGTGAGTGAGTGAGCGAGCGAGTGAGGAGTGAGTGAGTGAATGAGCGGAGCGAGCGAGAGCAGCGAGATGAGGAGAGGCGAAAGACTCTATGCTGCACTCCAAGCAAATATATTCCAAATTGATATGGCGGCGGTCTCTTTTAATTAATCGAGTCCGGACCAGAAAATCCGGCGGATTCAAACAGCATGAGCAACTCATCTATTTCACCGGGATGGCACCATATGTGTCAAGTACTAGCAGTGGCAGCAGCAGTAGTGGCAGGTAGTAGTAGCAGTAGTAGTAGTAGCAGTAGCAGTAGTAGTAGCAGCAGTAGCAAGTGGCAGCAGTAGCAGCAGTAGTGGACAGTAATAGCAGCGGATGAATTATTATATGTACAAACAGTAGTTGTGGTTTGCTTTTTGTCTTTGATGTTGATGATGATGATGACGCCGTTGTTGCAGAGCAGTTTAGTTGCTGTAGTTGTTTTCAGTCCAACTGGTTTGTTTGAAGGTGCATGTGGGTCCTAAAATCCCTGCAATCATCCCGGTATACCACCCCACGCCGTTGCAACCACGTCAGCAAGATGTACAAATGCGTCGTTTATGTTACTGCTTCAGACATGTCCAACAAGTGCCCCACTCAGTGTCCGACAGGTACTCTGTGTACGGTTGGACCCTTTGAACACAAAGATGTTTTATCGCATACAGATCCTCTCCCACGGGCATCTTTCCTTCAAGTCGTTATCGGTCGCCTATGTCCACTCTGCCAAGACGATCGCCTTCTATCGGCAAATACCTCTGAGATGGGTCACTGGTATGTGTCCTGGTGCCGTAACAAAGCTGGCAAATGACATTCTCCCACCGGCTACCAACACGAATGCTGCTGAATGCCCTGACGTGGTAATCAAATGGACCTGCATAGCTCGTGTGGTGTCTGGGGCCGGAAACCGTTTGTCCCGTGCGTGTTCTGATGTGTTCCTATGTCTCATTGTGGATTGTGGGGTCCTGAGAAGACTGTGTCTATATTGACTTTATTTAATGAGAACTCTGTCTATATGGACTTTATTTAATGAGAACTCTGTCTATATGGACTTTATTTAATGAGAACTCTGTCTATATGGACTTTGTTTTAATGAGTACTCTGTCTATATGGAATTTCTATATAATGAGAACCCTGTCTCTTTGATATGGACTCTATGGGCTTTAAATGAGAACTCTGTTCATATGGAATTTGTTTAATGAGAACTCTGTCTATATGGACTTTATTTAATGAGAACTCTGTCTATTGATGGACGACTGCTGTATATTCATAATGATAACTCTGTTCTATATGGAATTTATTTAATGAGAACTCTGTCTATATTGACTTTATTTAATGAGAACTCTGTCTATATGGACTTTATTTAATGAGATAACTCTGTCTATATGGAATTTATTTAATGATAACTCTGTCTATATGGAATTTATTTAATGAGAACTCTGTCTATATTGACTTTATTTAATGACGACTCTGGCTATATGGAATTCATATAATGATAACTCTGTCTATATGGAATTTATTTAATGAGAACTCTGTCTATATTGAGTTTATTTAATGATAACTCTGTCTATATGGAATTTATTTAATGATAACTCTGTCTATATGGAATTTATTTAATGAGAACTCTGTCTATATGGACTTTATTTAATGAGAACTCTGTCTATATTGACTTTATATAATGATAACTCTGTCTATATGGAATTTATTTAATGAGAACTCTGTCTAACTCTGTCTATATTGGATTTATGGTCTATGGAATTAAATGAGAACTCTGTCTATGTGGAGTTTATTTGAATGAGAACTCTGTTGACTATATGGAATTTATTTAATGAGAACTCTGTCTATATGGACTTTATTTAATGAGAACTCTGTCTATATGGAATTCATATAATGATAACTCTGTCTATATGGAATTTATTTAATGAGAACTCTGTCTATATTGACTTTATTTAATGAGAACTCTGTCTATATGGAATTTATTTAATGATAACTCTGTCTATATGGAATTTGTTTAATTTCCAGAGAACCTGTCTGTCTATATGACTCTGTCTTTATTTATTTATGACGACTCTGTCTATGTAGACTTTGTTTAATGAGAAACTCTGTCTATATGGGACTTTATTTAATGAAGAACTCTGTCTATATGGAATTTATTTAATGATAACTCTGTCTATATTAGATTTATCTTAGGAACTCTGTTTAGGACTTTATTTAGAGGAACTCTGTCTATATGGAATTTATTTAATGATAACTCTGTCTATATGGAATTTATTTAATGATGACTCTGTCTATATGGAGTTTATTTAATGATGACTGTCTATATGGAATTTGCTTTAATGATAACTCTGTCTATATGGATTTTATTTAATGAGAACTCTGTCTATATGGACATTTATTTAATGATAAACTCTGTCTATATGGAATTCATTTAATGAGATGACGACTGTGTCTATATGGAATTTATTTAATGAGAACCCTGTCTATATGGAATTTATTTAATGAAACTCTGTCTATGTGACTCTGTCTTTATTTAATGAGAACTCTGTCTATATATGGACTTTATTTAATTTATAGACTCTGTCTATATGACTTTATTTGAATGATAACTCTCTCTATATGGACTTTATTTAATGATGACCTGTCTATAGTGGATTCTTTATTCTAATGAGAACTCTCTATATTGGACTTTCATTTAATGATAACTCTGTCTATATGGACTTTGTTTAATGATGACTCTGTCTATATTGACTTATTGCTCATGATGACCTCCTGATAAGCGGGATTTAGTTTATCGATGACTCTTCTATATTGACTCCTGGTTTCAATGATGCTCTCATATATGGATTTTGTTTAATGATTTGACTCTTTCTATATGGATTCTTTTGTTTAATGGAAGACTCTCTCTATGTGGAGTTAATTTCTAATGGATGACTTCTATATGGATTTTGTTTAATGAAGACTTTCTCTATGTGGAGTTAATTCCAATGATGACTCTCTCTATGGAGTTTAGAGCCTACCTGAATGACTTCTCCATGTTTTGCTTCCATTCTAACCTGATGACCTCCCACATGGAGTTTTCAATTTAATGATGACTCCCCCACATGGAGTCCACTACTTCCCACGACCCTCTGATGGTCTCCATATGAGCCAATAACACGACTCATACTGACCTTGACTTTGCTCTACGATGACTCCCATACTGGACTTCTGTTTTACTTTATGACTTTCAGATACCATTCTAGTCTCTACTGATGACTTTCTATATTTGACTTGTTGCCTTCATGATGACTTCTGTATAATGATCTCTTTTGTTGAATGATATTCTCTCTATATGGGACTGTTGCCTAATGATTTGACAATCTCCTTATATGGATTTAGCTTCAATTCCATTTGACTCTCCTCTCATGGATCTTTGCTGGTTTCCATGTGATGATCCCCCATACTTAATGGACTCTGCCTTTATGTGATTACCTCTCAGGTGATTCCAGCTTTTAATATTTGACTCCTCATGGATTTTGGCTTGGGAATGATTACCTCTTGATAGATGGATTTTGGGTTTGAATGATGATACCCCCATATGGATTCTAGGCTTTAATGCAATGACCTCTACATTGATCTCTTTGTTTCTAATGATAGCCTCTATATGGATTCTTGTTTAATGATGACTCTCTTATATGGATTTTTGGTTTAATGAAGACACCTTCATAATGGACTGAAGGTTTATCAGATGACTCTCATAGATTGACTTGTTTAATGAATGATGCTCTCTATGGATTTGGTTTAATGATGACTTCTCTATATGGATTTTGTTTTAAAATGAAGATACCTCCCATTTGGAGTTTCATTTCAATGAGGACTCCCATTCATAGCATGGGCTAAAGTTATTTAATTACGACGCCGTTCATATTGGAGTACATTTCATAAGGATTACTTGTTCTACAAGCGGCTACATAATGAGGATTCCACCCATATGGAAATTCTATTTAATTAGGACTCTGTATGGATCTCTTTGTGTTAGTGAGGTCTGTGTCCATATGGAATTTTATTTAATGGGATCCCCTTTACATGGAGATTATTTAATGGGGACTCCTACCATATATGGACTTTATTTAATTGATGACTTGACCTTTAAAATGCAACTTACATCAAGGTTATGAAACTCTACATTTAATGGTTTGACGGTGAACTTGGCAGAACTCCAATCTTTATAAGAAAAATTATTTCAAATGTAGTGTTATCCTCTGCACAAACTACAATATATACTGATACGATCTGGAATTATCCTCATGTGTTATATAATTACTGTTTATTTAAATAATACAATACAATCTTTCCTTTGAATTCACTTTACAAGGTGTATTAGATAGAATTGATTATCAGTGTATTTGTAAATCCTCGGTGTATACATATACAACGTCTTCCCCTAGCTTTGAAAGCTTTTGAAAGCTAAACAAGTTTCTAACGGACCCGTTTTCAACAGTGAAGGAAAGCATCAAATCTCAGCCCGAAAGGAATGTATTATCAACATTATAAACAATTACTTCTTGCTTTGAAACATACCCCTACTTTTACCGAACTATGTTTCTGTTCCTATTCTAAGATCTCAGAACCTTTAAATCTAAACCTGCCACTTGAAACTGGAAGGTAAGGTGCCAGCACACCGCAGGATGAAAGATATTGTACACTTCGGTAACTCTTAAATGTAATCGGTGATGAACTACACTATATTCTTAAATGTCCAGCACTAAATCTCACATCGTGAACAATATATACCCACTCAAAAATAAATGCCCCCAACAACATATCTAAATCAGTCTTTATAATTTCGCTAACTACTATTAGATATAATATTTTGGGGTCACATTTTATCATACAGTTACAAACCAAAACAATGCCAGCAAATCTTTAATAAGGCTTTATACTTTATCTACTTGTTAATATATGCACTTATGTATGTGTAGGACCCGTACATATATATATAGGAGTTATTCATTGTATTCAACTGCTCATCCAAGACGCATGCATATGAATCTGGTACGTGAATTCGTTGTTAAGCATATTGCCTTTTACCGAAGGCTGATTTTTTTAGTAGCGAAACCAGTCAAACAGACTATATTTACTCTGACTCTGGTTCATAAAAAGTTTAGTTAATGAGTACTGTGTCTCTTTGTGGACATGTGTAATGAGTAATGTGCCCGTATGGAGAATGTTCAATGAGCACTTCCATCCATGTTGACTGTGTCGGTGTGGCATCATGCCCGTGTGTGATCTGCACCTGTATGGACAATGTTTTAATGAGTAATTTCCATCCATGCTTGACTGTGTCGGTGTGTCACTGTGCCCGTGCGGGATTCCCAGCCTGTGTGGACAATGTTTAATGAGCGTCGATCATCCATGTTGACTGTCGCGGTGTGTATCATGCCTGTGTGGATCTGTGCCTGTATGGACAGTGTTTAATGAGTAATTTCTATCCATGCTGACTGTGCCGGTGTGCATCATGTCTGTGCGGATGTGTCGGTATGGACAAATGTTTAATGAGTAATTCCATCCATGTTGACTGTGTCGGTGTGTATCATCGTCTGTGTGATCTGTGTCTGTACGGACAGTGTTTTAATGAGTAATTTCATCCATGTTGACTGTGTCGGTGCGTATCATGTCTGTGTGATATGTGTCTGTATGGACAGTGTTTAATGAGTAATTCCCATCCATGCTGATCTGTGTCGGTGTAGTATCATGCCTGCAGTGATCTGCGCTACGTGTATGGACAGTGTTTAATGAGTGCTCATCCATAAAGTTGACTGTGTCGGTATCATGCCTGTGTGGATCCCGTGCCTGTGTGGACAGTGTTTAATGAGTAATTTCATCCATGTTGACTGTGTCGGTGTGTTCTTTCATGTCTCAGCGATAGCGCGTGTCATTGTATGGACAGTGTTTAATGAGTACTTCATCCATGTTGACTCGTGTCGGTGTGTACTCATGCCTGTGTGGATCTGTGCCTGTGTGGACAGGTGTTTAATGAGTTCATCATCCATGTTGACTGTGTCGGTGTGTTTCTATGTTCTGTGTGATATGTGGCCTGTATGACAGTGTTTAATGAGTACTTCTATCCATGTTGACTGTGTCGGTGTGTTTGGCGTCTGCGTGATATGCGTCCCAGGCTGGACAGTGTTTAATGAGTACTCATCCATGTTGACTCAAGTCGGTGTGTATCATGCCTGCGTGATCTGTGGTCTGTATGGACAATGTTTAATGAGTAATTCTATCCATGTTGACTGTGTAAGCCGGTGTGCATCATGCCTACGTGTGATCTGTGGGGCCGTATGGACAGTGTTTAATGAGTACTCTATCCATGTTGACTGTGTCGGTGCGTATCATGTCTGTGTGATCTGTGCCTGTATGGACAGTGTATTAATGAGTAATTCTATCCATGTTGACTGTGTCGTGGTGTGGTATCATGTTCCGTGTGATATGTGTTCGGTATGGACAGTTTAATGAGTACTCTATCCATGTTGATCGCAAGCCGGTGTGTATCATGCCTGTGTGATCTGTGTCTGTATGGGATAATGTTTAATGAGTACTCTATCCATGTTGACTGTGTCGGTGTGTATCATGCCCAGTGTGATCTGTGTCTGTATGGACAGTGTTTAATGAGTACTCTATCCATGTTGACTGTGTCGGTGTGTTTCGGCGTCTGTGTGATATGCGTCTGTATGGACAGTGTTTAATGAGTACTCCATCCATGTTTCGGATCAGTGCTCGGTGTGTTTCATGTCTGTGTGATATGTGTCTGCATGGACAGTGTTTCAATGAGCAATTTCTATCCATGTTGACTGTGTCGGTGTGTTTCATGTCTGTGTGATCTGCGCCTGTATGGACAGTGTTTAATGAGTACTCTATCCATGTTGACTGTGTCGGTGTGTATCATGTCTGTGCGATCTGTGTCTGTATGGACAGTGTTTAATGAGTACTCTCTATCCATGTTGACTGTGTCGGTGTGTTTCATGTCTGTGCGATCTGTGCCTGTATGGACAGTGTTTAATGAGTAATTTCATCCATGTTGACTGTGTCGGTGCGTACTGCGTCTGTGTGATATGTGTCTGTATGGACAGTGTTTAATGAGTAACTCTATCCATGTTGACTGTGTCGGTGTGTATCATGTCTGTGCGATCTGTGTCTGTATGGACAGTGTTTAATGAGTACTCTATCCATGTTGACTGTGTCGGTGTAATGTTTCATGCCTGTGTGATCTGTGCCTGTAATGGACAATGTTTAATGAGTACTCTATCCATGTTGACTGTGTCGGTGTGTATCATGCCCTGTGTGATCTGTGTCTGTATGGACAGTGTTTAATGAGTACTCTATCCATGTTGACTGTGTCGGTGTGTTTCATGCCTGTGTGATCTGTGCCTGTATGGACAATGTTTAATGAGTAATTTCATCCATGTTGACTGTGTCGGTGCGTATGATGCCCGTGTGATCTGCCTGTATGGACAATGTTTAATGAGTAATTCCATCCATGTTGACTGTGTCGGTGTGGGTATGATGCCCGTGCGATCTGTGCCTGTATGGACAATGTTTAATGAGTACTCTATCCATGTTGACTGTGTCGGTGTGTTATCATGCCTGTGTGTGGATCTGTGCCCGTATGGACAATGTTTAATGAGTACCTATCCATGTTGACTGTGTCGGTGCGTATCATGCCTGTGTGATATGTGTCTGTATGGACAGTGTTTTAATGAGTACTCTATCCATGTTGACTGTGTCGGTGTGTTTCATGTCTGTGTGATCTGTGTCTGTGATGGGACAGTGCGTTTAATGAGTACTCTCCATCCATGCGGTGACTGTGTCGGTGTGTTTCAAGTCTGTGTGATATGCGGCCATGTATGGACAGTGTTTAATGAGTACTCTATCCATGTTGACTGTGTCGGCGTGTATCATGTCGGTGTGTATGATGTCTGTGTGATATGTGTCTGTATGGACAGTGTTTAATGAGCACCCCATCCATGTTGACTGTGTCGGTGTGTATCATGTCTGTGTGATCTGTGCCTGTATGGGACAATGTTTAATGAGTACTCTCATCCATGTTGACTGTGTCGGTGTGTATCATGCCTGTGCGGATCTGTGTCTGTATGGACAATGTTTAATGAGTGCTCTATCCATGTTGACTGTGTCGGTGTGTATCATGCCTGTGTGATCTGTGCCTGTATGGACAGTGTTTAATGAGTAATTCTATCCATGTTGACTGTGCCGGTGTGTATCATGCCCGTGCGGATCTGGGTACATGTATGGACAGTGTTTAATGAGTGCTCTATCCATGCTGACAGTGTCGGTGCGTATCATGTCTGTCGTGGATCTGTGCCTGTATGGACAGTGTTTAATGAGTAATTTTATCCATGTTGACTGTGTCGGTGTATCATGCCTGTGGGATCTGTACATGTATGGACAATGTTTAATGAGTGCTCTCATCCATGTTGACTGTGTCGGTGTGTATCATGTCTGTGCGGATCTGTCCTGTATGGACAATGTTTAATGAGTGCTCTATCCATGTTGAGTGTGTCGGTGTGTATGATGCCTGTGTGATCTGTGCCTGTATGGACAATGTTTAATGAGTACTCTATCCATGTTGACTGTGTCGTTGTGTATCATGCCTGTGTGATCTATGTCTGTATGGACAATGTTTAATGAGTACTCTATCCATGTTGACTGTGTCGGTGTGTTTCATGTCTGTGTGATATGTGTCTGTATGGACAGTGTTTAAATGAGTAATTTCATCCATGTTGACTGTGTCGGTGTGTATCATGCCCGTGCGATCTGTGTCTGTATGGACAATGTTTAATGAGTACTTCTTATCCATGTTGACTGTGTCGGTGTGTATCATGCCTGTGTGATCTGTAAAGCACGATGGACAATGTTTAATGAGTACTCTATCCATGTTGAGGTGTCGGTGTGCATCATGTCTGTGTGATATGTGTCTGTATGGACAGTGCCTAATGAGTACCCCTATCCATGTTGACTGTGTCGGTGTGTATCATGTCTGTGTGATCTGTGCCTGTATGGACAGCGTTTAATGAGTACCATCCATCCATGTTGACTGTGTCGGTGCGTATCATGTCTGTGTGATCTGTGTCTGTATGGACAGTGTTTAATGAGTACTCTATCCATGTTGACTGTGTCGGTGTGTTTCATGTCTGTGTGATCTGTGTCTGTATGGACAGTGCTTTAATGAGTACTCTATCCATGTTGACTGTGTCGGTGTGTATCATGCCTGTGTGATCTGTACATGTATGGACAATGTTTAATGATGAATTCCCATCCATGTTGACTGGTGTCGGTGTGTATCATGTCTGTGCGATCTGTGTCTGTATGGACAGTGTTTAATGAGTACTTTATCCATGTTGACTGTGTCGGTGTATGTATCATGCCTGTGCGGATCTGTGTCTGTATGGACAGTGTTTAATGAGTACTCTATCCATGTTGACTGTGTCGGTGTGTATCATGCCTGTGTGATCTGTGTCTGTATGGACTATGCGTTTACTTAAATGTGTCTAATGTGCCCCGCATTTGTGTGCCCCGTAGACCGTGCCTGACCGGGACGTCAGTGATTCGTGCTATTGACGTTCAACTATGGCCAACATATAGCGCCACAACCCAGTGCACTTAAAAGAACCCACGAATCCGTTGGTATATGACCAGATGGTGGCCACATGAATACGTGCAAACACCTAGACGCGGGTACCAACAACGTGCACTGAACTTGGATAAAGTACTGGTGACTATGTGTCCCCAGTCCACCCAGCTGTGAATGGGTAATTCTGTTAGGATGAGAAAGCCATAATAACTCGGTGCGCCTTAGTGGCTGCAGGAGTTGTATACTCCCCAGGGAATTGAGATTGATAATACGATGTGCTGTTGAGGTTGACATCCAGTGATCGAGGGGAACAAATACCAGCGCCTTGGAGCATGCACCAGTTGGTGCGGATATGTGCGCTATATATCCTATAGCATACTATTAACATTTCCTGTCTGTTGTCTCTCAGCTGATGTATGAAATACGTCCCTCTGGTCGAGAACTCCGTGTTGTCAACCAGCCAGGGTCCTGTTTCACAAAATGATCTTTGCGTAATGACTCTCGTAATTCTACGTTAATGACTCTCGTAAGTCTACGTTAATGACTCTCGTAAGTCTACGTTAATGACTCTCGTAAGTCTACGTTAATGACTCTCGTCAGTCTACGTTAACGCATAGGAGTTGCGGTAGTCGCAGTCACTTCTTCTCGCAGTGTTACAGCAGCTTGGTGAGGCGGATCCCAGGCTCTGATCACCACCCGTCAATCACGTCGGACGTTAACTGTGACCGTCCCTCACGCTGTTTGCGTTGTGTCACGTGTCAACATACAAGCTGTTTTACGTAACCTCATGTTGGAGTGTTGTGACATCACCTGATCGTGACGTCGGTCAGCCCTGCTGTCGTGTTTCCCACACAGACTTATGTCACAGTCAGTCAGCAGTAATTGCCGTTACCAAGTGAAAGACATCATCGAGATGTGACATCAGATTATTTCACTGGAATACCCTATGCACTATTTTCGGCATTAAATCAACAACATATAAACATGTATGTTGTGAGTTTACACTTCTTTTGTGACCATTCATGACATATTCCAATATTAGGTGACGGCATCCGGGTGAAAAATTAATGCTTGGTGCCAAAGTTACCATTCAAGATTTCTATTCATGGAATAAGATAGTGGACTCTTATTACGAGTGACGCTTACTAAACACCGTCACGTCTTCAGCTGGAGTGAGTGAGGGGAGTTTGGTTTACGCCGCTTTAGCAATATTCCAGCAATATCACGGCAGGGGACACCAGAAATGAGCTTCACATTGTACCCCATGTGGGAATTGAACCCGGGCCTCGGCGTGACGAGCGAACGCTTTAACCACTAGGCTACCCCACCGCTCCTCTTCAGCTGGAGGAAGACCGGATCGTTAGTAACATCTGTGAGGGTTAGGAGCCGTTTGTTGTGTCTACAAGAGCACGAAGCATCAACTAAACGTAAAAGCGATTCCTTGACCTTGGGAAATATATAACACTCAGAATCAGATATTGAAGTGATGTATCTGACATTCAAGGTTTACGTTCGTTATATAGTTGACGGTTTCTGGTGTTGTGGGTCACATAGAATTTACATCCATCAAATCCATCCTTGTGTTTGTTTATACATCTCCGTGGTCGGCTCCAGATTGCCCTCTCTGGCCGAGGAAACAATAATACCTTATTTATGTTATTAGCAGGGGGTAAAAATAGTTCATAACTATTTGTTCAGCGTTGTGATACACATGAAGTACAACGGAAGCCGTGTCTGTCTGAGACAGGAAACACAAATAATGCAGGCCAGTGTTATCTTATTCAAAAGGGCCGGTGGGGTAGCCTAGTTGGTAAAGCGTTCGTTCGTCGCGCCGAAGGCCCGGGTTCGATTCCCCACATGGGTAAACTGTGTGAAGCCCATTTCTAGTGTCCCGCGCCGTGATATTGCTGGAATATTGCTAAAGGCGGCGTAAAACTAAACTCACTCACTCACTCCTTATTCAAAAGCATATTTGACATTTCCGAAAATTCATTGTAGTATGTTCACGGCGAGTTGACAATCTGAACCTAATCCATCCCATCAGGTCCAAGTATCATGATTCAACCAAGTCACAATGTCTGACCTACGTGTACCCTGGACCACCGGATCTGACTTAGTCACAACCTGCTACTCGCTTGATTACACTATTTAAACCAACACCCTAACGTCAAGCCTGATTGTAATAAAGGAGTTGTTCATCCACATAATTATGTTATCTTCACTCTGTACTTCAACTTCTAAATGCCGTTTAAAGACGTCACGCTGGGAACATGTTCTCTTACCGGAACATCAACAGAATACCGATCACAGTGAATCCGACAGGGGGTGTTACACATGGCACACTGATGTTAAAACCACACGTGCTCTGTCAGGCATGTCACTTAGCTCTCCATCTCAAGGGTTATTGTTAAATTGAGTTAAACTTGAAAATACATAACGAATCGAGTTGTACCGACTCGTTTGCCAGGAGGGGCCATCAACGGCCATCAGCTATCTTCTACAACTGTATGTTCTGGGGGAACCACGGCCATCAGCTAGCTTCTACAACTGTATGTACTGGGGGAACCACAGCCATCGGCTGGCTTCTACAACTACATGTACTGGGGGAACCACATCCATCAGCTAGCTTCTACAGCTGTATGTACTAGGGGAACCACAGCCATCAGCTATCTTCTACAACTGTATGTACAAGGGGAACCACGGCCATCAGCTATCTTCTACAACTGTATGTACTGGGGGAACCACAGCCATCGGCTGGCTTCTACAACTACATGTACTGGGGGAACCACATCCATCAGCTAGCTTCTACAGCTGTATGTACTGGGGGAACCACGGCCATCAGCTATCTTCTTCAACTGTATGTACTGGGGGAACCACGGCAATCAGCTATCTTCTACAACTGTATGTACTAGGGGAACCACGGCCATCAGCTATCTTCTACAGCTGTATGTACAAGGGGAACCACAGCCATCAGCTATCTTCTACAGCTGTATGTACTAGGGGAACCACGGCCATCAGCTAACTTCTACAACTGTATGTACTAGGGGAACCACGGCCATCAGCTATCTTCTACAGCTGTATGTACAAGGGGAACCACAGCCATCAGCTATCTTCTACAGCTGTATGTACAAGGGAAACCACGGCCATCAGCTATCTTCTACAGCTGTATGTACTGGGGGAACCACAGCCATCAGCTATCTTCTACAGCTGTATGTACAAGGGGAACCACAGCCATCAGCTATCTTCTACAGCTGTATGTACTAGGAGAACCACAGCCATCAGCTATCTTCTACAGCTGTATGTACTGGGGGAACCAAAGCCATCAGCTATCTTCTACAGCTGTATGTACTAGGGGAACCACGGCCATCAGCTATCTTCTACAGCTGTATGTACTGGGGAACCACAGCCATCAGCTATCTTCTACAGCTGTATGTACTAGGAGAACCACAGCCATCAGCTATCTTCTACAGCTGTATGTACTGGGGGAACCAAAGCCATCAGCTATCTTCTACAGCTGTATGTACTGGGGGAACCACGGCCATCAGCTAGCTTCTACAGCTGTATGTACTATGGGAACCACGGCCATCAGCTAGCTTCTACAACTGTATGTACTGGGGGAACCAAAGCCATCAGCTATCTTCTACAGCTGTACGTACAAGGGGAACCACAGCCATCAGCTATCTTCTACAGCTGTATGTACTGGGGGAACCACGGCCATCAGCTATCTTCTACAACTGTATGTACTGGGGGAACCACGGCCATCAGCTAGCTTCTACAGCTGTATGTACTAGGGGAACCACGGCCATCAGCTAGCTTCTACAACTGTATGTACTGGGGGAACCACGGCCATCAGCTATCTTCTATAGTTGTATGTACTAGGGGAACCACGGCCATCAGCTATCTTCTACAACTGTATGTACTCGGGGAACCACGGCCATCAGCTAGCTTCTACAGCTGTATGTACTAGGGGAACCACGGCCATCAGCTAGCTTCTACAACTGTATGTACTGGGGGAACCAAGGCGATCAGCTAGCTTCTACAGCTGTACGTACTGGGGGAACCACGGCCATCAGCTAGCTTCTACAACTGTATGTACTGGGGGAACCACGGCCATCAGCTAGCTTCTACAACTGTATGTACTGGGGGAACCACGGCCATCAGCTAGCTTCTACAGCTGTATGTACTAGGGGAACAACGGCCATCAGCTAGCTTCTACAACAGTATGTACTGGGGGAACCACGGCCATCAGCTATCTTCTATAGTTGTACGTACAAGGGGAACCACGGCCATCAGCTATCTTCTACAACTGTATGTACTAGGGGAACCACAGCCATCAGCTATCTTCTATAGTTGTATGTACTAGGGGAACCACGGCCATCAGCTACCTTCTACAACTGTATGTACTAGGGGAACCACGGCCATCAGCTATCTTCTATAGTTGTATGTACTAGGGGAACCACGGCCATCAGATATCTTCTACAGCTGTATGTACTAGGGGAACCACAGCCATCAGCTATCTTCTATAGTTGTATGTACTCGGGGAACCACGGCCATCAGCTACCTTCTACAACTGTATGTACTAGGGGAACCACAGCCATCAGCTATCTTCTACAACTGTATCTACAAGGGGAACCACGGCCATCAGCTAGCTTCTACAACTGTATGTACTAGGGGAACCACGGCCATCAGCTAGCTTCTACAACTGTATGTACTAGGGGAACCACGGCCATCAGCTAGCTTCTACAACTGTATGTACAAGGGGAACCACGGCCATCAGCTATCTTCTACAGCTGTATGTACTGGGGGAACGACGGCCATCAGCTATCTTCTATAGTTGTATGTACTGGGGGAACCACAGCCATCAGCTATCTTCTACAACTGTATGTACTAGGGGAACCACGGCCATCAGCTATCTTCTACAGCTGTATGTACTGGGGGAACCACGGCCATCAGCTAGCTTCTACAACTGTATGTACTAGGGGAACCACGGCCATCAGCTAGCTTCTACAACTGTATGTTCTAGGGGAACCACAGCCATCAAGTATCTTCTACAGCTGTATGTACTAGGGGAACCACGGCCATCAGCTAGCTTCTACAACTTTATGTACTAGGGGAACCACAGCCATCAGCTATCTTCTATAGTTGTATGTACTAGGGGAACCACGGCCATCAGCTACCTTCTACAACTGTATGTACTAGGGGAACCACGGCCATCAGCTATCTTCTATAGTTGTACGTACAAGGGGAACCACGGCCATCAGCTATCTTCTACAACTGTATGTACTAGGGGAACCACAGCCATCAGCTATCTTCTCTATAGTTGTATGTACTAGGGGAACCACGGCCATCAGCTACCTTCTACAACTGTATGTACTAGGGGAACCACGGCCATCAGCTATCTTCTATAGTTGTATGTACTAGGGGAACCACGGCCATCAGCTATCTTCTACAGCTGTATGTACTAGGGGAACCACAGCCATCAGCTATCTTCTATAGTTGTATGTACTCGGGGAACCACGGCCATCAGCTACCTTCTACAACTGTATGTACTAGGGGAACCACAGCCATCAGCTATCTTCTACAACTGTATGTACAAGGGGAACCACGGCCATCAGCTATCTTCTACAACTGTATGTACTAGGGGAACCACGGCCATCAGCTAGCTTCTACAACTGTATGTACTAGGGGAACCACGGCCATCAGCTATCTTCTACAACTGTATGTACTGGGGAGGGGAACCACGGCCATCAGCTATCTTCTACTTCTACAACTGTATGTACTGGGGAACGACGGCCATCAGCTATCTTCTACAGTTGTATGTACTGGGGAACCACAGCCATCAGCTATCTTCTACAACTGTATGTACTAGGGGAACCACGGCCATCAGCTATCTTCTACAGCTGTATGTACTGGGGGAACCACGGCCATCAGCTAGCTTCTACAACTGTATGTACTAGGGGAACCACGGCCATCAGCTAGCTTCTACAACTGTATGTTCTAGGGGAACCACAGCCATCAAGTATCTTCTACAGCTGTATGTACTAGGGGAACCACGGCCATCAGCTAGCTTCTACAACTTTATGTACTGGGTGAACCACGGCCATCAGCTATCTTCTACAACTGTATGTACTAGGGGAACCACGGCCATCAGCTAGCTTCTACAACTGTATGTATGTACTGGGGGAACCACAGCCATCAGCTAGCTTCTACAGCTATCTTCTACATCTGTGTACTAGGGGAACCACGGCCATCAGCTAGCTTCTACAACTGTATGTACAAGGGGAACCACGGCCATCAGCTATCTTCTACAACTGTATGTACTAGGGGAACCACGGCCATCAGCTAGCTTCTACAGCTGTATGTACTAGGGGAACCACGGCCATCAGCTAGCTTCTCCAGCTGTATGTACAAGGGGAACCACGGCCATCAGCTATCTTCTACGGCTGTATGTACTGGGTGAACCACAGCCATCAGCTATCTTCTACAACTGTATGTACTAGGGGAACCACAGCCATCAGCTAGCTTCTACAACTGTATGTACTAGGGGAACCACGGCCATCAGCTATCTTCTACAACTGTATGTACTAGGGGAACCACGGCCATCAGCTACCTTCTACAACTGTATGTACTGGGTGAACCACAGCCATCAGCTAGCTTCTACAACTGTATGTACAAGGGGAACCACGGCCATCAGCTAGCTTCTACAACTGTATGTACTGGGGGAACCACAGCCATCAGCTAGCTTCTACAACTGTATGTACAAGGGGAACCACGGCCATCAGCTACCTTCTACAGCTGTATGTACTGGGGGAACCACGGCCATCAGCTATCTTCTACAGCTGTATGTACAAGGGGAACCACGGCCATCAGCTACCTTCTACAACTGTATGTACAAGGGGAACCACGGCCATCAGCTACCTTCTACAACTGTATGTACAAGGGGAACCACAGCCATCAGCTAGCTTCTACAACTGTATGTACTGGGGGAACCACAGCCATCAGATAGCTTCTACAACTGTATGTACAAGGGGAACCACGGCCATCAGCTACCTTCTACAACTGTATGTACAAGGGGAACCACGGCCATCAGCTAGCTTCTACAACTGTATGTACTAGGGGAACCACGGCCATCAGCTAGCTTCTACAGCTGTATGTACAAGGGGAACCACGGCCATCAGCTAGCTTCTCCAGCTGTATGTACAAGGGGAACCACGGCCATCAGCTATCTTCTACGGCTGTATGTACTGGGTGAACCACAGCCATCAGCTATCTTCTACAACTGTATGTACTAGGGGAACCACAGCCATCAGCTAGCTTCTACAGCTGTATGTACTAGGGGAACCACGGCCATCAGCTATCTTCTACAACTGTATGTACTAGGGGAACCACGGCCATCAGCTACCTTCTACAACTGTATGTACTGGGTGAACCACAGCCATCAGCTAGCTTCTACAACTGTATGTACAAGGGGAACCACGGCCATCAGCTAGCTTCTACAACTGTATGTACTGGGGGAACCACAGCCATCAGCTAGCTTCTACAACTGTATGTACAAGGGGAACCACGGCCATCAGCTACCTTCTACAGCTGTATGTACTGGGGGAACCACGGCCATCAGCTATCTTCTACAGCTGTATGTACAAGGGGAACCACGGCCATCAGCTAGCTTCTACAACTGTATGTACAAGGGGAACCACGGCCATCAGCTACCTTCTACAACTGTATGTACAAGGGGAACCACAGCCATCAGCTAGCTTCTACAACTGTATGTACTGGGGGAACCACAGCCATCAGCTAGCTTCTACAACTGTATGTACAAGGGGAACCACGGCCATCAGCTACCTTCTACAACTGTATGTACAAGGGGAACCACGGCCATCAGCTAGCTTCTACAACTGTATGTACTAGGGGAACCACGGCCATCAGCTACCTTCTACAACTGTATGTACAAGGGGAACCACAGCCATCAGCTATCTTCTACAACTGTATGTACTAGGGGAACCACGGCCATCAGCTAGCTTCTACAACTGTATGTACAAGGGGAACCACGGCCATCAGCTAGCTTCTACAACTGTATGTACTAGGGGAACCACGGCCATCAGCTAGCTTCTACAACTGTATGTACAAGGGGAACCACAGCCATCAGCTAGCTTCTACAACTGTATGTACAAGGGGAACCACGGCCATCAGCTAGCTTCTACAGCTGTATGTACAAGGGGAACCACAGCCATCAGCTACCTTCTACAACTGTATGTACAAGGGGAACCACGGCCATCAGCTACCTTCTACAGATGTATGTACAAGGGGAACCACAGCCATCAGCTAGCTTCTACAACTGTATGTACAAGGGGAACCACAGCCATCAGCTAGCTTCTACAGCTGTATGTACTGGGGGAACCACAGCCATCAGCTAGCTTCTACAGCTGTATGTACTAGGGGAACCACAGCCATCAGCTAGCTTCTACAACTGTATGTACAAGGGGAACCACAGCCATCAGCTACCTTCTACAACTGTATGTACAAGGGGAACCACGGCCATCAGCTACCTTCTACAACTGTATGTACAAGGGGAACCACAGCCATCAGCTATCTTCTACAACTGTATGTACAAGGGGAACCACAGCCATCAGCTACCTTCTACAACTGTATGTACAAGGGGAACCACGGCCAACAGCTACCTTCTACAGATGTATGTACAAGGGGAACCACAGCCATCAGCTACCTTCTACAACTGTATGTACTAGGGGAACCACGGCCATCAGCTACCTTCTACAGATGTATGTACAAGGGGAACCACAGCCATCAGCTAGCTTCTACAACTGTATGTACAAGGGGAACCACAGCCATCAGCTAGCTTCTACAACTGTATGTACTAGGGGAACCACGGCCATCAGCTAGCTTCTACAGCTGTATGTACAAGGGGAACCACGGCCATCAGCTACCTTCTACAACTGTATGTACAAGGGGAACCACGGCCATCAGCTAGCTTCTACAACTGTATGTACAAGGGGAACCACGGCCATCAGCTACCTTCTACAGATGTATGTACAAGGGGAACCACAGCCATCAGCTAGCTTCTACAACTGTATGTACTAGGGGAACCACAGCCATCAGCTATCTTCTACAACTGTATGTACTAGGGGAACCACGGCCATCAGCTAGCTTCTACAGCTGTATGTACAAGGGGAACCACGGCCATCAGCTACCTTCTACAACTGTATGTACAAGGGGAACCACGGCCATCAGCTAGCTTCTACAACTGTATGTACTGGGGGAACCACAGCCATCAGCTAGCTTCTACAACTGTATGTACAAGGGGAACCACGGCCATCAGCTACCTTCTACAACTGTATGTACTAGGGGAACCACGGCCATCAGCTATCTTCTACAACTGTATGTACAAGGGGAACCACGGCCATCAGCTAGTTTCTACAGCTGTATGTACTGGGGGAACCACAGCCATCAGCTAGCTTCTACAACTGTATGTACAAGGGGAACCACGGCCATCAGCTATCTTCTACAACTGTATGTACAAGGGGAACCACGGCCATCAGCTAGCTTCTACAGCTGTATGTACTGGGGGAACCACGGCCATCAGCTACCTTCTACAGCTGTATGTACTGGGGGAACCACGGCCATCAGCTAGCTTCTACAGCTGTATGTACAAGGGGAACCACAGCCGTCAGCTAGCTTCTACAGCTGTATGTACTACAACTGTATGTACTGGGGAACCACGGCCATCAGCTACCTTCTACAACTGTATGTACTAGGGGAACCACAGCCATCAGCTAGCTTCTACAACTGTATGTACAAGGGGAACCACGGCCATCAGCTATCTTCTACAGCTGTATGTACAAGGGGAACCACGGCCATCAGCTACCTTCTACAACTGTATGTACTGGGGGAACCACAGCCATCAGCTAGCTTCTACAACTGTATGTACTAGGGGAACCACGGCCATCAGCTAGCTTCTACAGCTGTATGTACTGGGAACCACGGCCATCAGCTACCTTCTATCAGCTGTACAACTGTATGTACAAGGGAACCACGGCCATCAGCTACCTTCTACAGCTGTATGTACAAGGGGAACCACGGCCATCAGCTAGCTTCTACAACTGTATGTACAAGGGGAACCACGGCCATCAGCTAGCTTCTACAACTGTATGTACTGGGGGAACCACAGCCATCAGCTAGCTTCTACAACTGTATGTACAAGGGGAACCACGGCCATCAGCTACCTTCTACAACTGTATGTACTGGGGGAACCACGGCCATCAGCTATCTTCTACAACTGTATGTACAAGGGGAACCACGGCCATCAGCTAGCTTCTACAGCTGTATGTACTGGGGAACCACGGCCATCAGCTATCTTCTACAACTGTATGTACAAGGGGAACCACGGCCATCAGCTATCTTCTACAACTGTATGTACAAGGGGAACCACGGCCATCAGCTAGCTTCTACAGCTGTATGTACTGGGGGAACCACGGCCATCAGCTACCTTCTACAGCTGTATGTACTGGGGGAACCACGGCCATCAGCTAGCTTCTACAGCTGTATGTACAAGGGGAACCACGGCCATCAGCTAGCTTCTACAGCTGTATGTACTGGGGGAACCACGGCCATCAGCTACCTTCTACAACTGTATGTACTAGGGGAACCACAGCCATCAGCTAGCTTCTACAGCTGTATGTGCAAGGGGAACCACGGCCATCAGCTAGCTTCTACAGCTGTATGTACAAGGGGAACCACAGCCATCAGCTATCTTCTACAGCTGTATGTACAAGGGGAACCACGGCCATCAGCTATCTTCTACAGCTGTATGTACAAGGGGAAACAAAGCCATCAGCTATCTTCTACAGCTGTATGTACAAGGGGAACCACGGCCATCAGCTAGCTTCTACAGCTGTATGTACAAGGGGAACCACAGCCATCAGCTATCTTCTACAGCTGTATGTACAAGGGGAACCACAGCCATCAGCTATCTTCTACAGCTGTATGTACAAGGGGAACCACGGCCATCAGCTATCTTCTACAGCTGTATGTACAAGGGGAACCACGGCCATCAGCTATCTTCTACAGCTGTATGTACAAGGGGAACCACGGCCATCAGCTATCTTCTACAGCTGTATGTACAAGGGGAACCACAGCCATCAGCTAGCTTCTACAACTGTATGTACTGGGGGAACCACAGCCATCAGCTATCTTCTACAGCTGTATGTACAAGGGGAACCACGGCCATCAGCTATCTTCTACAGCTGTATGTACAAGGGGAACCACGGCCATCAGCTATCTTCTACAGCTGTATGTACAAGGGGAACCACGGCCATCAGCTATCTTCTACAGCTGTATGTACAAGGGGAACCACAGCCATCAGCTATCTTCTACAACTGTATGTACTTGGGGAACCACAGCCATCAGCTAGCTTCTACAGCTGTATGTACTAGGGGAACCACGGCCATCAGCTAGCTTCTACAACTGTATGTACTGGGGGAACCACAGCCATCAGCTATCTTCTACAGATGTATGTACAAGGGGAACCACGGCCATCAGCTAGCTTCTACAGCTGTATGTACTGGGGGAACCACGGCCATCAGCTAGCTTCTACAACTGTATGTACTGGGGGAACCACAGCCATCAGCTAGCTTCTACAACTGTATGTACAAGGGGAACCACGGCCATCAGCTACCTTCTACAGATGTATGTACAAGGGGAACCACGGCCATCAGCTATCTTCTACAGCTGTATGTACAAGGGGAACCACGGCCATCAGCTATCTTCTACAGATGTATGTACTAGGGGAACCACAGCAATCATCTATCTTCTACAGCTGTATGTACAAGGGGAACCACAGCCATCAGCTACCTTCTACAACTGTATGTACTAGGGGAACCACAGCAATCATCTATCTTCTACAGCTGTATGTACAAGGGGAACCACAGCCATCAGCTAGCTTCTACAGATGTATGTACTAGGGGAACCACGGCCATCAGCTATCTTCTACAACTGTATGTACTAGGGGAACCACGGCCATCAGCTATCTTCTACAGATGTATGTACAAGGGGAACCACGGCCATCAGCTATCTTCTACAGCTGTATGTACAAGGGGAACCACGGCCATCAGCTATCTTCTACAGATGTATGTACTAGGGGAACCACAGCAATCATCTATCTTCTACAGCTGTATGTACAAGGGGAACCACAGCCATCAGCTACCTTCTACAACTGTATGTACTAGGGGAACCACAGCAATCATCTATCTTCTACAGCTGTATGTACAAGGGGAACCACAGCCATCAGCTAGCTTCTACAGATGTATGTACTAGGGGAACCACGGCCATCAGCTAGCTTCTACAGCTGTATGTACAAGGGGAACCACATCCATCAGCTAGCTTCTACAGCTGTATGTACAAGGGGGACCACAGCCATCAGCTATCTTCTACAGCTGTATGTACTAGGGGAACCACGGCCATCAGCTATCTTCTATAGCTGTATGTACAAGAGGAACCACAGCCATCAGCTAATTTCTACAACTGTATGTACTAGGGGAAGCACAGCCATCAGCTAGCCTCTACAACTGTATGTACAAGGGGAACCAAAGCCATCAGCTATGTTCTACAGCTGTATGTACTAGGAGAACCACAGCCATCAGCTATCTTCTACAGCTGTATGTACAAGGGGAACCACAGCCATCAGCTATCTTCTACAGCTGTATGTACAAGGGGAACCACGGCCAACAGCTAGCTTCTACAGCTGTATGTACAAGGGGAACCACAGCCATCAGCTATCTTCTACAGCTGTATGTACAAGGGGAACCACGGCCATCAGCTATCTTCTACACGGCTGTATGTACTCAGCCACGGCTTCTCAGCTGTAAAGGGAACCACGTGTATGTACAAGGGGAACCACAGCCATCAGCTATCTTCTACAGCTGTATGTACAAGGGGAACCACAGCCATCAGCTATCTTCTACAGCTGTATGTACTAGGGGAACCACAGCCATCAGCTATCTTCTACAACTGTATGTACTGGGGAACCACAGCCATCAGCTATCTTCTACAACTGTATGTACTGGGAGAACTTCACAACTGTATGTACCATCAGCCATCAGCTTCTACACAACTGTATGTACAAGGGGAACCACGGCCATCAGCTATCTTCTACAACTGTATGTACAAGGGGAACCACGGCCATCAGCTAGCTTCTACAACTGTATGTTCTGGGGGAACCACAGCCATCAGCTATCTTCTACAACTGTATGTACTAGGGGAACCACGGCCATCAGCTAGCTTCTACAACTGTATGTACTAGGGGAACCAAAGCCATCAGCTAGCTTCTACAACTGTATGTACAAGGGGAACCACAGCCATCAGCTATCTTCTACAACTGTATGTACTAGGGGAACCACAGCCATCAGCTATCTTCTACAGCTGTATGTACAAGGGGAACCACATCCATCAGCTATCTTCTACAACTGTATGTACTAGGGGAACCACAGCCATCAGCTAGCTTCTACAACTGTATGTACTGGGGGAACCACAGCCATCAGCTAGCTTCTACAACTGTATGTACTAGGGGAACCACGGTCATCAGCTATCTTCTACAACTCTATGTACTGGGGGAACCACGGCCATCAGCTAGCTTCTACAACTGTATGTAATAGGAGAACAACGGCCATCAGCTAATTTCTACAACTGTATGTACTGGGGGAACCACAGCCATCAGCTATCTTCTACAACTGTATGTACTGGGGGAACCACGGCCATCAGCTAGCTTCTACAACTGTATGTACTAGGAGAACAACGGCCATCAGCTAATTTCTACAACTGTATGTACTGGGTGAACCACAGCCATCAGCTGTCTTCTACAACTGTATGTACTAGGGGAACCACAGCCATCAGCTATCTTCTTCAGCTGAATTTTCTGGGTGAAATGTACCAAACCTGTGTATGTACAATGGCAAAATACTAAACATTTGTATATTTTTTTTTATAGGATATTTATATAGCGCACATATCCACGCACTGGTGCATGCTCAAGGAGCTTGTATTTTTCCCTCGATCATTGGATGTCAATCTGAACAGCACATCGTATTATCAATCTCAACTCCCTGGGGAGTATACAACTCTTCCCACCAGTATACAACTCTTGCAGCCACTAGGCGCACCGAGTTTTTGTGGCTTTCTCATCCTAACGAGGTACCCATTCACAGCTGGGTGGACTGGGACACATAGTCACAGTACTTTGTCCAAGTTCACTGCACGTTGCTGTACCCGCAACTAGGTGTTTGCACATATTCATGTGGCCACCATCTGGTCAAATACCAACGGATTCGTGGGTTCTTTTAAGTGCACAGGGTTGTGTACTGTACACTAGGGGTTGTGACAACACTGAAAGAGTCTGCACGCAAAGTTGACTCCAAGGTTTTTACACCCGGTCACAGGTGGGCTCGATCCCGACACCTCAACCTCGCTGGATCACTAGCCTGGCGCCATTAATATCTGTATGTACACCGGAGAAAATCATGAAACATCTGTACGCACACCTTACATCTGTATGTACATATGGGAAATACTAAACCGATGTACATGTATATACGCTTTTTTCTGTATCTACGTCTGGCAAAAATGCAAAACATGTTTGTACACCTGGTCTAAACCATTAAACATGTTTATGTACACCTGGACGAAAACATGTGTATGTACACCTGGATGAATACATGAAACATGTGTATGTACACCTGGACGAAAACATTTGTATTTACACCTGGCTGAAAACATGAAACATGTGTATGTATACCTGCACAAAAACATGGGGTTTTACATCTAGACAAAAACAGGGGTTTTTACACGTGGACGAAGGCATGAAAGATATGTATGTACACCTGGACAAAAACATGAAAAATGTGTATGTACACCTGCACGAAAACATGAAACATGTGTATGTACACCTGGACAAAAACACGAAACATATATAGATTCACCTGAACCAAAACACGAAACATGTCTATTTACACCTGGACGAAAACATGAAACATGTGTATAAACACCTGGACGAAAACATGAAACCTGTATTTACACCTGGAGGAAAACATAAAACATATGTATGTACATCTGGAGGAAAACATGAAACATGCGTATGTACACCTGCACGAAAACATGAAACATGTGTATGTACACCTGGACAAAAACACGAAACATATATAGATTCACCTGAACCAAAACACGAAACATGTCTATTTACACCTGGACGAAAATACGAAACATGTGTTTTTACACCTGGACGAAAACACGAAACATGTGTATTTACACCTGGACGAAAACATGAAACCTGTATTTACACTTAGACGAAAACATGAAACATATACAGGTTAACCTGAACGAAAACATGACACCTGTGTATGTACACACCTGGACATGAAAACTCTGTCAGTGCACCTGAAAAGCGACTTAACAAATGTATGTGCACCTGGAATTTACATGGAGCATATATACGTAAACATACGACTGGGAAAACACGTACGACTGGGAAAACATCAAGTATCTGTCTGTACAAAAATATACTATACGTCTGAGTATTTCAACACGAGAAACACAAGTGCTTAACTTACTTCCAGCTGTATAACTACAGGTGTGATCAGTTATACCTAATGTGATGGGGTACAAATAGCACCAGGCAAGCCAAGCGTTTATAACTGGAGAAACCGACGAAATATCTGAAGCCCGGTGGATAATAATGCCAATATTAATGGACGCCTTTCACTACAGAATGAAGTTCTCTTGTCCAATGTGTACCTATTAACGCATAGTTCGGTTCCAATGGGTTTCAGCTGTTCCCCAAAAGAAATATGTCGTCCATATATGTCTAATCCCCTGCCCTTAGAGAGAGCCCCTGTTACGACCAGTCTTTGTGTATACCCCTGTGTGTCCACATAAACCATTGAACGGTCTGAAAACCGAACCGATATTATTACGACCAGAACGTTTGATTAAGTCGGAGTTTCCTTAACTGCATTGTATTTTCCTGTAATGGGATATTGGGATTAGGGTACAAGAAATGGCTTTTATATATATTCCACTCTGACATGATGTTTGTGAGGGTGGGGTGAGGCATTATGGCAGGTACATGTATGCGACAGTAGACACACAATAGTAACTGTATTTCAACTGTTGAGGTGTACATTTCCCGCTCTCACTGAAGCCACACTGTGTGGACAACTAACAATCACTGAGTGAGTATAGAGTAACTGCGAGCCAGGGTATCATTGACTTGATAAAATGGGAAATTATAAGAACGAACGCGAAGGGACATATATATCAAACGTTGCCTGAATGATGAGCAAATACAAAGTGTAATTGTGTACAGAGGCATGCATTCATCGATACATAGAGAAGGTCGTCCCTTTGCATTAATTCAGGAAAAAGTCACATCTGCTTCTTTACATTATTAGGATTTGTAACATAATCGGTTAAACACTGACCCTTGTCAGAACCCAAGAAAGTCAGACATGTGAAAGGCATGTGAACCTAATAGATTGCTATATGCAAGATTTGGGGAAAGAAAGCAACATTTGCCAAATCATGCCACCCAGCCTAGCCTGTCCCTCCTCATCATTCTCCCCGCCCGGCCACCACCATCACAGACGCCACCACCCCGCA
Source organism: Haliotis rubra (assembly GCF_003918875.1). Classification (NCBI taxonomy): domain Eukaryota; kingdom Metazoa; phylum Mollusca; class Gastropoda; order Lepetellida; family Haliotidae; genus Haliotis; species Haliotis rubra. The sequence continues at coordinate 317,678 of NW_025764898.1, read as the reverse complement.
TTCCTATTCACCCCTACATCACCTCACTATTCACTATTACCCCATATCATCACGTCCAAGGTCCGACCAACCCCCACCTTCCCATCTTCCACCTCCCCATCGATCTTCAAACCTTCACACCTTCCGAACAACCCACCTCTCCAGCTCCCAGCTCCCCACCTTCCCATCTTCCACCTCCCCATCGATCTTTAAACCTCCCCACCTTCCCATCTCCCCACCTCCCCATCTCCCATCTCCCCACCTCCCCATCTCCCATTTTCACCATCTCCCCACCTCCACATCTCTCCCCGCCTCCCCACCGACCATCCTTTCCACCCCACCCACCCCCTTCCTATCTCCCCACCTGTTGCAGGGTGCACTAAGGACAGTAACCTCTTGAACCCAGCCATCAATGCATCCATATCTCCCCTACACGAAGACGTATACAAACCACAATCAAACAGCTCTTGCTGCTCGTTCCCCCCTGTTCTGTGTTCAAGCAGCCTAAGGCAAACAACACCCGCATTGTCTCTGTCACTCAGGGGGGACACCCGACCGCGCTGCAGGAGCACCTTCACATGGCCTCAGGGTTATTGTCAAGTTCAGACAACGATACTGAATAGGGACGTAAGCCGGACTGGATTGGGTATCAAGTTGATTAGTCGGGTCACAAGAAAACCCTGTCAGCGTTGACCTGGTCATTCCATTGGACACCCCTATTTGTGGGACTCCTACTCTATCGCTACACACAAGACCGTCTTACTTCAACCGGCAGGGGAAAGGCAAACGTAATTGAAAACTGAACTGATCCATGTGACCCAGTTTGACTTGAATGTAGACAGTTGGTTCGTGATAAAAGACACCTGAAAAGGTCATTTATGTAAATTGATGAATTTATCTCTCCATGCGTTTCAGGAATCTGGCGTCATGTCATCTCTATCACGCATAATTTGCAACAGAAGTATTTGGACAATTCACTCCCTTGTTCTCGGGCCATAAAAATAATGAGTGAGTCATGCGTGAACGATTTTGCGGGCAGCTCCATGCTGAAGCCCAGCGTCGCTGAAACTCTACCCTAAACCCCTAACTTCCCGGCATATAGTACAACGCTATAGTCCGTCTGTGGCCCTCTTCCTGGGAAAATATTTGGGGTCATTTTTCACTCAAGCCGGCCTGGACAGGTGTAGTACATTCCAGACTTTGATATCCCTTTAACATGCAATCTTTTCTCCCTGGAAGTACTTGTTAAGTGGGTGGACCAGTACTCACCCATTGTGTACTGGGCACCACGGAAGCCCCTTAAACCCACGTGTACATAGATCTACCGCAGGTAGCTACAGTGCCCCAGGGTGCCCGGCAGTCGGCTCAGCATCACCGTACGTTTGAGTCGCACCAATAGCTAGGAATTAACTACACCAACAGGGAGTGATATTTGTAAACCCAACCCGGGTTTTAATAGCTTTTCTGCATAACTGGGAAATAAACGCCGAAACGTCCCACCGTCGCCCGTTTAACAGCGAGTGAGAGTCCCCTTCCCAGGTGGTACGGCCAGGGTCGGTGATGGTCACTTTACTTGATGTACACGCTGACCATTACAAGACTGACCTCACGGGTCAGGTAGCGTGTTATCGCATTCTTCACGCCTGGGCTACTGGAGTGGATTTTCTTATTGAAAATGTTAACTGCAGCTGAAAATCTCATCTCTTTATTCTAAGCTTGACCGAGATTAAATATCTATCGCCGATTGATCTTTGTGGAGCAGTTGATAAAACAAACATAAAACTCTTACTGTCTGTATCAGCTAAAAGGGAATGTCATTTATCAAACTGCCGAGTAAATTCAAGCAAGTTTATTATTATACCTGCTCTTAAGACCTACATGTTTGTGTTCAGGCTCATATTTGGTTAGTCATATAGTTCGCGCACGATCACTATTGTCAGCGACATTGCACAACACAATTACTTGGATCGTTAACGTCTCATGCCCCTAGCTGGTGGCGTTTTCAAGCGGACAAGACCCATGGGAACGTCAGCACAGATTTACTGTTAGTTAAGTGTACGCGTTTGACGTTCTACAGACTTACACTGCTCAGAAACATTATCAGATAGTACCAAGCATCATTCCTGTTCAGCACCGTGTACCACGACAGTATAGGGGAGTTCCGTTGTGAGCAAGATACCCATCGCGGATCGTTGGCTCTTAGTTGTTTCACGTCTTAACCTTCAACCAGCAGGATAGAGAGCGGGAGAAATAGACAAAAGACGCAAAACATTATTACTGACTGTGGAAAATATTTTATGAAATTTAACATTTGACATCTCTTGACTATAACCTTTAAATCAGTTCTTGATATGGATGAAGGCGAGTTTTAAAATGTATATAAAGAAACATCATGCTCACCCAATGTTTTATGGATGTAGAGTAAGAGCATTTTGCATCGTGTCAAAGCATGTATATCCACAGCGCAAACTGACGTTAGAAAACTTGCTTATTTCACGATCGGAATGAACATTCAGAGCGGGCTGGAGAATGCAATCACAACAATACAACCTAACCCTCACATGCAAAGAGGGGAAAGCGACTGTATTGTGGGCATATGAAGGCAAACCCGGGTAGGACGGTCTGTATGTCTTTGGTATATGAGGGGGGGAGTATCATGATCTTGTCAATATCTCAACTTGTAAGTATGATTGCGTATCAAGACACACGCATTTAATACTATAGAAATCAGTGACAGCTAAACCCATGCATACCTAATAAATTCGACCTTCAGTACAACAATTTGTCCTCCTTATTGCAACCATAAACTATCACTTTAAACTTCAAATATGCCTTCAGGAGTAGAAATGAAATGTGAATCTTTCTTTAGTTGATCATATACTATACCATGTGCACTTCATGTATATGAGCCTTATATACAATAAACATTTGAATTGAATATTGACTTCCTAAACACCACACCCTGGTATTAAGGCAATTTATATTGACTTGAAATGTACGTCTTCTCAAAATGTAGAACATTAACGACATTACAAACAGAACCCTATGATTACCCTGCTGATCTGTGACGCTGATCTGTGGTGAACTGTGTCGACCTGCGAGCACTCGACTCGCACTTAATAGGAACATGCTATTATCCCCGCTAATTCACATGTGACTTTCATATACCACTCGTCCAAAGAAGAACTTGTCTGCTCAAGTACATAATTTGTATTGAACTAAATGGCCTTTCTGTTGTGCTCTGTAATATTTACCTACTACACCTCTATCCTTTGTTACCCAACAGATGACTCTACCATTGAGCATTCACATAATTATACGCCGCCACAATCATATGTATGGCCATGTCACTGAACAACCTACTATTGAACTCTTGTAAATTTACTTTCCATTCGGCCAGCCTATATTACCCTACCATTGCACTCTCATATAATACCTTACCATAGTGTAATTCTATGTTACCGGGCCATTGGGTATATTGTTCCATATATCTACCTACCATTACCCAATAATTGCCATCTCCACGATTGCACTTGGTGCTTCTTAATTACCGTACGTATTTATACCCTTCTATGGCATTTCTCAACTGCCCTAACACTGGACACGAACGTAGTGGTCAACCATTGTGTTCCCCGTGTTTGAGCATCATGTTGTATGACCATATCGTGCTATTTCCTACACTGTCATCTCATGAAGATGTGAACTGTCATTTGTAGGTACACGTAAATCTCACTAATAGCTAGCTCTACTATTGTGCTCTCTTACTTAGACTGACTGACTGACTGAGTTTGGTTTTACGCCGCTTTAAGCAATATTCCAGCAACATCACGGCGGGGGACACCAGAAATGGGCTTCACACATTGTGCCCATGTGGGTATGCGAACCCGGGTCTTCGGCGTGACGAGCCAACGCTTTAACCACTAGGCTACCCCACCGCCCCCTCTTATTTAGACCTGCCATTGTTGTTTATGCGTACATTTCCCTTCCCCAATATTTCTATATTACCTTGTCCTTTGGTCATTTTTGTATCGCCCTACCCTGCTGCATGTTGTGTTTTGCCCTACATCAATATTTCTATATTACCTTGTCCTTTGGTCATTTTTGTATCGCCCTACCCTGCTGCATGTTGTGTTTTGCCCTACATCAATATTTCTATATTACCTTGTCCTTTGGTCATTTCTACATCGCCCTACCATGCTGCATGTTGTGTTTTGCCTTACATCAATATTTCTATATTACCTTGTCCTTTGGTCATTTCTATATCGCACTACCATGCTGCATGTTGTGTTTTGCCCTTCCGTTATGACATCAGTAACACCCTTCTTTGTTGTACCCTCCCATATTGTCCTGCGTTTGACCTCTATCATCAGTATCTAGATATACAATATACTGAGTCAAAAAAGAAACTTCACAAAATGTAATTTGAAAAATAATGAATAATTTTTCTCTGATGACGGATACATCTATGTATCCGAAATGGGATCCCTATCTTTCGACTCTAGAAAAACGTTAGCAAAACCCACTCAAACCCAGCCATTCGTCGTGCAAATGACGTTAGTGCCAAATCAGGTTTTGCACGTGCAGTCGATCACGTGATTTTCGCATCGAAGTTTTCGTCATATGCACGTGTTTGCATTGGCCTCAAGAATTGAAAAAACACTTTTAAACCACAGTTCTAAAGGTATTTGAAATGCCACGATTGTCCAATGTGCAACGTGAACGTGCTGTTGGCATGTTGCAAGCGGGAAGATCAGTTATTGACGTCGCAAGAGCAATGGGATGCAGCCGTCGTACTGTGTATGACTTGTGAGGTCGTCTACAACAAACTGGCACCACTTCTGATCGCCCAAGCTCGGGTCGTCCACGTGTAACGTCACGAGCAGAAGACCGTCAAATCGCCCTACGTCACCTACGTGACAGGTTTCTGCCGGCTACACGAACCAGGGCTGAGATGTTTAGAGGTCGACTGTCCTCACAGACCATTCGAAATCGGTTGCGGGCTGTCAATCTCCATTCTCGACGTCCATATCGTGGGCCAATATTGACGCCGTTTCATCAACGTCAACGTCTGCTGTGGGCCCAACGTCACCTCCGATGGACCCAGAGAGACCGGAATCGTGTCGTCTTTAGCGATGAATCCAGGTTTACCCTCAGATTCGCGGACGGCAGGCATAGAGTCTGGAGACGACGTCGTGAATGGTATGCCCAATGTTGTGTACAGGAAGTCGACAGATTCGGGGGCGGAAGTTGCATGGTGTGGGGTGCCTTCTGTGGGAACAACCGTTCTCGACTTCTGGTCATCCGTGGAAACCTCATAGCTGCTGCTTACCGCGACCAGGTGCTCACCCCTGAACTCGTTCCTTTCATGGCGGCTCATGGCCCAGGTCTACAGTTCCAGCATGATAATGCTCGGCCGCATACCGCGATGTTGACACGAAATTTCCTTCAAAACGCTGAAATCAACGTCATTGACTGGCCATCGAAGTCCCCTGACCTTAATCCAATAGAGCATGTTTGGGATGCACTTGGGAGAAGGCTTCGTGGTCTTAGGAACCAACCTCAGAATTTGCAGGAACTTGGCTGTGCCTTGCAAGAGCAATGGCGCAGAATCCCAACCACCAGTTCACAAGGATCAGGCAGTCGATGAGGAGACGGTGTTTGGCAGTGGTGAATGCGCGGGGCGGCCATACACGAAATTGAACTGAAAAATGTGGCATTTTTATTCTTGTGACTTGACATTCTGTATACCCATGTTTTGGAACGGCGGTGTAGCCTAATGGAACTGATGATGGCACTGTCAGTGTATCGAGTACATCACACAGATCTCAGCAATGAAATAATAACAATTTAACCATCTTACTATCTGTTGTTCTTTTATAGTGCCCTGAAGAAAGAATGTGAAGTTTCTTTTTTGACTCAGTATATGTACCCAGGAATCAAGGTGACTCGGAATTTGTGACCCCAGTACGATCAGATCATGGCTGCAGAGCACGGTATCTCCCGCCGGTGCCTGGTAATCTCCCGGTCACTACTGGATGTTTGGACAGCACAATGTGTAGACATCCCCGAGAGACGAAACCAATATGACCCTCCAGTAGGTGCTGCTGTGATCCCAGCTTGTGATGTCTGCCGTGTATATCATCACATGACATGTCAATACAACAGCTTCTGCTACTACATCACACTGCTACAGCAATTGTGTAGCGACATCTGTTTGATGTCATTGCATTACATGTCTCCAACAGCCCCAACCAGACATGTCTAACATGTCAACAACTATTGACACTGGGGCATGTATTTTTATTTCGTGTATTTGAGGAGAGTGACACGTTTCAAACCAGGAAGAAACTGCAGGCAGACGCAAACAACACACTCATAGCGAGAGACAGCCAATTTGAATAGGCGTGACCCAAACCAGACGGGATTACAGCAATACAGCGGTCTGTAAATAATCGAGTCTGGACCAGACAAGCCAGTGATCAACAGCATGAGCATCATATTGCCCAATTTGGAACCGATGACATGTGTCAACCAAGTCAGCGAGCCTGACCACCCGATCCCGTTAGTCGCCTCTTATGACAAGCATAGTCGCCTTTTGTGGCAAGCATGGGTTCCTGAAGACTTATTCTACCCCGGATCTTCACGGGTCTTGAACACGTTATGCTCCAGATTTTATGTAAGCATAACTCTGTGTGTTCCGGTCTATTTACTGAGGATAGATAACGTGAGGTAGACAAGTACAACAGACAGGGAATTCTTCACCATTGTCAGCAGCAGCAGTGTGTAACGACCGTTAATGTCAGTGATTACACACTGTTCAGCTTCAAAGTATGTTTCATTCTCAAAAGCTTGTGACAAATCTTGTAGCGGGGAAGCCTTTTGGTTAAAGCGTTTGCTTTTCCGGCCACACAGATAGGTTGTCCTAACATTGGAGCAGTGCGTGATGCCGGCCACACACCTAGGTTGTCCTAACATTGGAGCAGTGCATGAAGCCGGTTTCTGGTGTCCCCGCCCTGGTGGTGTGGAATGGAATACGAAAGGTCCGCACTCACTAACTCATCTGTGACTGTGCTTTTAAACATGAATGCTCGGAAATATGGGGAACAGTATATACTGCCATAAATAAACCTATGCTGCCATAAATAAAACCTATAACATAATTCATTTCAAACTGTTTGGTAGGGGTACATGTCCTCCAGATACAGTAACTGTAAGCGAAACTGGGCGCCTCTATATATACTGAACATCAATGAAAACGCACGAGTCTAAAATTGTCCATATTTTCATCAAGATGGATTTCAGCATGACAATGATCAATGAATATAACTAACATGAAGTCGAAGGGCATGTCCAGTTGAAAACATTCTTTAGCAACACAGTATGACAGTATGACTCTTAATTCCAAACTGCTTCAACATGCAGCCACGCCATGAAAAAAAGCGCGAATTTCATTCTGAAGTCATACTGACTGTGATATTAAAAGCAGGTGTATGAGAACCAATTCGCATTGCTTCACTAACGATTGTGAAACAAGGACAGAGATGCCGAGGTTAACACCTCACGAAAGAGAACGTGCACTAGGCATGATTCAGGTTGGCACCAGCAGCAGGGATATTGCTCGACAACAGTTACTTAGGCGTGCCCACTCCACCATCGTTAGGCTTCACAGAAGACAGGCAGCACCCGTGATATTTAATGACCTTGGCAACAACGTGTTACGACGCTCCATCAGGATCGCCATGTTGACCTTGTCCATACAATGATTGAACATTGCCGACTCCCAGGACTGCTGCACTAGTTCAAGGTTGACGTGGGGGTCATCAACGCTGACTCCATGCGACGCCGTCTACACACTACAGGGCTCCATGCTCGACGTCCTTACGTTGGAACAATTCTGACTGACAGACACCGTAATGATCGTGTACAATGGGCTAGTAGGCATTTTCAGTAAAGGTTACAACAATGGCATGGTGTGGTAGTCACTGGCGAGTCACGTCTTCATCTACGTAATGCTGACGGCCGATTACGTGTTTGGCGTAGACGTGGTGAACGTTATGCTGATGAGTGTGTGGTTCAGACAGACCTTTGGGTGGTGGGAGTGTCATGGTCTGGGGTGGAATAAATTACAATCACAGGACTGCCTTCATGTCTGTCAAGGGAGAGTTAATGCACTTTATTACCTTGAGAAGATTCTTCAGAATCACATCGTATCTGTCTTCAATCACCACCAAGATGTCCATACTTTTCAACAAGACAACGCATGGGCACTCACAACAAGACTATTATTCACTGGCCAGCACAGTCGCCAGATGTATGTATCCCCCATGGAGCACTTGTGGGACGAAATTGGTCAAAGACTTTCGCGGCGACAACAGATGCGACACATCCAGGAACTTGAGGCTGCGGAAGTGGAATGGCATCCTCAAGAACTCTATTCGGACGCTTATTGACTCAATGAGGAGACGTTGAACTGCATGTGTCAATGCAAATGGCGGTCACGCGCGATATTGACTTTTCGATTTGACCCCAGGTGTGTTTCATCCTTTCTGACTGTGGAACATTTCAATGAATGAGCGTCTTTTCTGTGTTGTTGTTTTTTGTCAGTCGTCCATCTGTTATTATCCACTCAAGAAATATCAATGCCTGACACGTGCTTTCAATAATCTGAACCTTTATAAGTGGTGCGTTTTCATTGATGTTCAGTATATTTGTAGAGCGTAGCAAATAACGAAGTGTTAAGAACAGAAGCATGCAGATATCCCCTCAGTGTTCATACACAGTTGCTAATGCTAAATATAACTTAGTATTTGATTTACTAAATAGCAGCTTTTCCACATCAATAATGAATCTCTGCGAAAGGTCTATGTTCCGAATATATATACATATGTACTTCTCCTTTAAGCGGGTAGCATAGCATAATGTTGACATTCAAGATTTTATGAATATATTTAAGCAGCGAGTAAAGGATGCACAAAACAGACATGGAATGTTTTCTTCTTCACATTACCTTAGCATTTATAGTAATCTATAGTCACCTGACATATGATTACATTCTATCTATTACGAGACGAATGTTTAATATGATCTTTTTGTAATTGTTTGATATTTCAGTAGATAATATCCATGTAAATGGATGTTGTAGATCCAGCTAAATATATTGACGTTGCTTAAGGCATATATGTAACTTGTCATACAGACAAAATTGAACACGAATCCCACGGGTTTAAGTTTAAACGCGTTAACTTATCGTTGTTTCCTTTATGCCAATTTCAAATATTAATGATACGTGGTAAAACTCACAAAATGTCCTCTCAATGGCTGCGTATATACACACAAGCAACCAAACCTTTTCCATATTCATAACGGCTCTACTAAAAGTCAGAGTTTATTGTGGGTTGTGACAGTATGATGGGCATCTGTTCATGAGCCGCCACCCAGGAGAGACGACAAACGATGTTGGTATATGGGCTAGTTCTCTAGAAACAGAGCATATTTCTATGAGTCTAGATATCAAGACCTCATTTTTGTCACACTTGCATAAAATTTGAAATGTTCCGCTATAGCACATTTGGAACGCTTTACTGAGGTTTTGGATGTGTCAGCCGAGCTCCCGCGTGTTTTGAGTGAGAGTCCTACGTCGTTCTGTTAAATTTTCTTTGAAAACACTTGTTTAATTGTAACGACAATGTTCGGAAATGTGGACACTAAAGGCTTGAGTTGTTTGAATATTGCTCGACATAAAGGGAAAGTTGAGCTGATGGAAAATTGCTCGACGTGGAGGGAAAGTTGACCATTGAAAAGTAGAAGTCTCTCCCTTCTCATAGATCTTGTGAAACCCATTTCTGGTGTCCCCCACCGTGATATTGCTGGAATATTGCTAAAAGCGACGTAAAACCAAACTCAGTCAGTCATAGATCTTGAACAGAATTTGTGTTACTCCGAATTGCTGTGCACAGATCTACATATGAAACACACAAGTCGTTCCCACTCGACTCTTGTAATGGTTCTACAGGTAGGTAAATCAAGGAATCAGTAATCTGACGGTTATTGAACATGTTTTAAATTGGATTAAGAGAGATGTAATTCTTTTTATCACATGACAATACATTCTGTTTGACAAGTAAAGTATCTCATGTCCATGATGCTGACTAAACCTGTCCCACTGTCTGATTACCAATGCTCACGGTATAGTGTTTATATTCAGTTACATACATGTATTTTCAAATTCTATATCGTCAACTATCACAGGTGCATAAATCGTTCGGAAATATAACTGTTGTTCTGGTCGAGAGGAACTCTAAACGCATAAAAAAAGTTATTGTGGATTTGTATGCTGTCTATATGGATGTGTGGATGCAAGTATATGTACCGCCTCCTTGGTGTAGTGGTTTGAGCGCCCGGCCGGAGAGTGGAAGGTCGCGGGTTCGATCCCCGGCCGCGTCATACCAAAAGACGTTAAAATATAGTACTTGTTGGTCCCTGCCTGGCGCTTGGCATTAATTGTACAACTTTCCAAGGCGTTCCGACTAGCACCTTTACCTGGCAGGTAGATGGTATTTTACCTGTCGGTATCCCTCACCTGGGATGGTGTGTCGTTACCTGAACTACGGTATACCCCCCGTACTTCGGTCCTGACGATAAGGGATGTGCGAGCGGTACAGTGTCAGTACCCGGGGGCCCTTGGACCTTTACCGTAGTCCATCCAGCAAACACAAGACGATGATCTTCGTTCAATAGTTTTTATTAACACTGTGTTGCTGGTCAACCTACTCTATGGTCACTCTATAAGACTTCAGCCGCAAAGCTTCAGTCTTAAGCCAAATGCTGGTGCTTCAAGATAATTTCTCAGACGATTCCTTGTGACCAACAGCAAGAGCAGGCCCGCACCAGACTCCCGTTTCTGGGCTTTGCTCCAGCTTAAACCTGGGTTCCTACGTCACAGCCAACACCCTTTTCATTTTTTCTATTGGTCAATAACCCATAACTTGACTATCTATTATTCTCCCCCCACCTCTATTTCGTACCCCCATTACCATATTTGTACGACCGTGAGGTGGATTCCAGGAATCTCAGAGTCTCTCTCCCCTAACCATATATGGCTCGTAGAGTACCAAGAACTGGTAGCCAGGTCCCCGGCCACGTCGCTCCATCTTGATAGTATAGTAATTTTCCCTATCTAAGCTATGAGTCACCTCACCCTGCCCTCATCAGCTCCAACGACCTACTTTCATGTTCATTACCTACGTTACTGACTTTCTACCTTACTTCCTACCTTACAACGTTATTAATCACTTCATATCTTAAATATATTATTAAATCCTTTCATACTTTATATCTTCTCCCCTCTTAATCACCTGTCATTAGTAATGTTAATTGTATATCTCTTATTGTGGCAAGTACCATAATCTCTTGCCTATAATACAACAACGACTGGTCGGTTCGGAGCCAGTGTAATGTGTCTGAGTGGGGTATTCATGCTTAACTGCGGAATGGTATCTCAGTGAGCTAGCACTAAAAAACCAGCCGAGGTCTGGGCTAGTTCAAGCAGCCGCACATACACACGTATGCAAGTCGTCATATTTTTTTAAGTGCGACGTTAAACACCATTTCACCTCACCACACCCATGAGTATGTTTGGTATTTATGTTCGTGTGTGTTGTTTATGTGTGTGAGTAGACTTGTGTGTGATAGTAATGTGCAAGCGTCTGTATGTGTGTGAGGTCTTTCTGTGTATGTGTGTGCATGTGTTAGGTATTTGTGGGTTAAGCTCCTGCATGTGTGTGGTGTTTCTGTGCTTGCATGCCCATGTTTGTGGTGTATATGTGCATGCGCGTGCATGTCTGCGGTGCGTGTACAAAAGCGTGTGGTTGTTGCTGGCGCGTATGCGTATGCGTGTACACATGTGTAGTGTCTCTGCGCACGTGTGGGAATGTATGCGATGTTCGTGTGTCAGCTTGTCAATGTTGGTGGTCTTTCACCACACAAACGTGCCTGACAACGAATGAGATTTTACAACGCTTCGTGTGGTTTCTGTGAACTACCGTAACATTTGTAAATGTATACATTATATTCCATAACCAAACTACTTATGCACTGAGAAATACAAATTAAGAGAGATTAAGAGAGATTAAGAGAGATTTAAAAGGGACTGATCTACAAGAGTAGCTCCAAGATCTGTAGAACAAGAGATTGGTGGCTGAATTGATGGTGGTTGGCGATGAGGGAGTACTTACACGAAGTAATAATACTCCAGCAATATCATAGGGTACTAATTACATGTTTCACACATTGACTCATGTGTGAAATCGAACTCAGGTGCCGAAAGAAATGTTGAACCAACAGGTCACTAAATCGTCCCTTTCCACACCAGGTTCGTTGGCGTGACTGGTGCTCAATATATTCCTTACAGCTTGCACAACAAGCTACTGAACTAAGCACATTTCGTCTACCTGATGTGTAATGCCCTAAGTGGTTATGCTGCATGTATGATGTACATTGTATCATCTCACGCCCATAGCAACCCAGACACACAGGCTAATGGCATAGACGGGATAATTCAGCGGACTCTGGTCTTGTGGGTTGAGGAATTGGTAATATCTCTTGTATTGCTGATTATCAGGATGTCCGGTTGTAACGCACCTTTACAGCAATGTTTTCCCCCTATGCACCAGAAATCCATACTTCTATTTAATACCTGACACATCGACTTTGTTTAATGTGTTTAAGGTTATTACACCTCAATGATGACCCTTGTTCGTATAGACAACTCATGACAAACCCTCAACCCAGTGAAGATGAAAACATTCGATGTCAGTTTTGTGCATCGTTTACTCGCTGCTTAAATCTTGAATGTCAACAATATGCTATGCAACCCGCTTAAAAGAGAAATTAGTTGATTCCGTAAACTCGAATAACGCTACAGCTTGTCATCTTGTAGCTGTAATGCAGCGAACAGCGTCGATAAACAACGACATCTAACATATTGATCAACGAGTTGATTGATGGTGTCATTGGTCATACATGTAATGGATCAAGACTACAGAAGGAACTCACTCACCCTTAGCTTATATGACATTATATCGTGTCATTATATCGCTAGACCTCGTTGTCTGGTGATAAGGCGTCATCTTACTGCGATCCCAGTGTTACACAGAATTCACTGGTCCCCGCTGTTGTCATCCTCGACTGAGGGGCAGTGGGGTAGCCTAATGGTTAAAGCGTCCGCACGTCATGCTGAAGACGTGGGTTCGATTCCCCACATGGATACAATACAGGTGTCCCCCGCCGTGATATTGCTGGAATATTGCTGAAAGCGACGTAAAATCATACTCATTCACTCACTCATCCCCGACTGTACAGGGTGTTTTATCTATAACTCAATGAATAATCCCCAATATAGTCACTGAGACTTATCGATTATAATTGCAAACTCATCTCAGGCCTTCACCCGTTCAGGGAATACTTTTATTGATTTGTTTGGGGTTCAATCCTGCTGAGATCAAAGATAGAATTAAGGGGACTAGATCAATACCGAAATATTCTGTACACAGACGGTCATTATTTCAGATAAACTCTTATTATGACGCAATGTTTAAACTGTTTACTGAGCCCAAGATCTTCATACTATGACATGCACAGAAACCGACGTATGCACGGGTACTAGGGTGTCTTCTCTATAGTTACTAGGTAAATGATATCTTGGTATGTACTTACTAGATACTAAGATATATTAGTACCGGGGTTCCCGTACGGGAAATCACTGTTCTAACGATGAAACAATTTAACCATAATTAAGCCAAGGGCTTAAATATCGAACATGCACACGCAATATGTTGATTACATAAATAGACTCGGGTTATTTTTAAACTCTTTTATCAGAAAACTGGTCAATAAATTCAAAATTGAATGACCACATGGGTCAATTTAACTACAACTGCATGCACATCATTAAGATGATGAATTTCTGTCATGAATGAAAAAAACCCGTCGAGGTTCGCCATGCGTTTGGAAAGTGTGTTAATACGGTAATTCCCGGCATGTAGTAGGTGGGTACAAGGCAAACTTAGCATCTAATTACGGGATGTTGAATATCTTAGTATGTAGGCATTTGGCCGCTGTGTGTCGTATTGTTTAATTACGTGGTATCTTAGTTTGCGATAACTGTGTAATACGAAGACATCTTATTATTACTGTGTAGTAAGATATCTTAGTATGTTGTAACTGTGTACTATCATGATGTCGTATTATCTAACTACTGGGGTATCTTAGTATGTAATAACTCTAATCATGGTATCTTATTTATTGTCTAATAACTCTGTACTTGTGCTTTATAGTGTGTAAGTACTCGGTACTGAGGTATTTCCGTATCAACTTCTCAAGGAGGCTCTTACTCCAGTATCACTTACATTGGATCATTATTAGAATAACCTTTACTAAGTATGTATTTACAAAATACCGGAGTATCATAGTATCTCATTATTGACTACACGGTTATTGATACTCCATTAATTGGCATGAAGTATTTTATAAAACTATTAAACTATACTCATGCCAATAATGGTTGTCACCCCTTCAATTTTTTTTATTGGAGAGGGGGTGTGAGGATGGGGTTTGTGGGGTGGGGGGGAGGGGGTGACAACCATTATTGGCATGAGTATATTTCCCTGTCACAGCTGACGTAGGTGAGTGAAACGGACATAAAATGTTTCCAAACTACATTCGTTTAACACTGTAAATATGATTCTTTTACTTAGGAAGAATGTCCGTGTCAAGAGTTTGACTACCGCAGAAGTCGGGATTCGAATCCGGAGTGTGCCGATACTTTCTGGTCTTCGATATTATCTAACGTCAGCAGTTCACTGACACTTACGACACACCAGCATGCCAGCGACCTCCACATGCGTGGTACGGAACTTCGGCGGGAACGATGAATCCACACCAACGGCGGAGGTTTCGCCGATCTTGTTACATCACAAGAGATACGAACAAGATTCCCTTTACACAACCCTGACCTGTTCCCCTTTCATCATATGTTCCACTATTTTTATTCAAATGAGTAGGTACATTCAACCATAATAAAGGCCATAATTGTACACAGTGAAGAGTCATGACTCATCAGTTTCATCTTAATCAAATCGTTTAACCTGGGTAGTTGCATAGAAAAAAATCCTGCTCAAGCAATTGGCTTGACGTTCATTTTGGGGTTACATCTTAAAACGCAAAGAATGGGTTTGGCAAGGCAAAAATCATTCAGGGAACTGTTAGAGGTACCGGTGCTATGGCACAAGAACACGGCATGGTTGTCCTCAGAAACTGCATAGATTGTACTGACTGCTCTGGAGGGATGCGACTTTGACATGGGTCGAAATATGTTAATATTCCGTCAATGAGACTATAAATCCATGATAAGATTTTTTCCATATACTGTGCTAGGGTTGATTTAAGATTAAGGTTGAGTAGAAGTTGAAATGGTCATGATGATGGTAGAAGAGAGGGTGTTGGTAGACTATTACAGCTGTGGCGGACACTGGAACATGTCAGGCCAACGTGAGGTAGACCTGGTAGCAGGCCACGGGGGCGTTGTTCATCGTCATGTTCAGCTGACCAAAGTAGTCCCCAGCAGGCAGGAAGGAGGCATCCACCTCAAACTGAGTCTTGGGCAGTGTGTAGTTTCCCCTGGAAACAGATACACGGTGTCGTGTGTTGTACAGAAAATAGACCGGAAGATAAAACTGTAACTATTGCTTACATCGTATACAAACACGCACACAGACAGACACACACACGCACACTGTAGTCCGTCTCACATTTCTGAACTTTATTATTCTATTTTCCACCCAGCCTTCCTTTCTGCAATGCTAAGGCCCTAAATGAAGCAAGTCTAGATTTCCTCAGGGTGTGAGTCTCCGATCTCAGTGGGGCTCATATACATTTATTCTGAGACTAAGCGTTAGCCCAACACACAGAGGTGTTCGAGCAAAGGATAGGCATAGGTTACGCACTAGTGATCCAGTGGTCATGCAGTTGACAGGCGTCTTGGTCTGAATCCAAGATCTGTCATCATTATGAGTGTATGACTGTCAGCGTAACTGATTTTGCTCTCAAGAGAGATTCACGCCATTTTGTAAGCGTATGTTTGCGTGTACAAAATATGTATGGTCAGATGGTTCCTGAAACAAGGGCATTAACTCATGCGTGACATAAAAGTTGATTGCTTCCACATTCACCTGGTTGAAGGGACACTGGCAGGGCACGTTATTGTCGATGAATGGTTGTGGACATTCCGGTATCATGTCCAGGATTTCACAGAAGTCATCATAGTCACAGGTGCCGAACTGGTTGATACAGGGGATAGTGATCCAGTTGGACGTCACCCTCTTCTTGATCTGCACAGAGGTCTGCAAGGGGGTGGCAGAGGAACGTATGTCGTAATGGACACAAATATAGATATCAATACCAATGACTAATATGACAAGTTCTATTCGTATGCATGCAACATAACCATCTTCTACACAGTCGTTAAAGTATTTCGTTGAAACACGACAACAGTCAGTGAAACATTCCTACAGCCACTGGCACATACAGCCATTCGCATTGCAACTGGTCTACAGTAATTGATACACAACAGACAGTGTTAAAAACTAACTGACATTGAACCTTGTCAACTGTTCCCAGAACATGCACACAGTCACTGACATATGTCTCAAGTCACATTGAAACATGCATATAGTCACTGACACATGACTCAAGTTATAATGAAACATGCATATAGTCACTGACATAAGTCTAAAGTCACAGTGAAACATGCATATAGTCACTGACACGTGTCTAAGGTCACATTGAAACATGCATATAGTCACTGACATATGTCTAAACTCACAGTGAAACATGCATATAGACACTGACACATGTCTAAAGTCACAGTGAAACATGCATATAGTCACAGACACATGTTTAAAGTCACAGTGAAACATGCATATAGTCACTGACACATGTCTAAACTCACATTGAAACATGCATATAGTCACTGACATATGTCTAAGGTCACATTGAAACATGCATATAGTCACTGACATATGTCTAAAGTCACTGTGAAACATGCATATAGTCACTGACACATGTCTAAAGTCACAGTGAAACATGCATATAGTCACAGACACATGTTTAAAGTCACATTGAAACATGCATATAGCCACCGACATATGTCTAAAGTCACAGTGAAACATGCATATTATAGTCACTGACACATGTCTAAAGTCACAGTGAAGCATGCATATAGTCACTGACACATGTCTAAAGTCACATTGAAACATGCATATAGTCACTGACATATGTCTAAAGTCACAGTGTGACATGGATATAGTCACTGACACATGTCTAAAGTCACATTGAAACATGCATATAGTCACTGACATATGTCTAAAGTCACAGTGTAACATGCATATAGTCACTGACATATGTCTAAAGCCACAGTGTAACATGCATATAGTCACTGACACATGTCTAAAGTTACATTGAAACATGCATATAGTCACTGACTTATGTCTAAAGCCACAGTGTAACATGCATATAGTCACTGACACATGTCTAAAGTCACAGTGAAACATGCATATAGTCACTGACATATGTCTAAAGTCACAGTGTAACATGCATATAGTCACTGACACATGTCTAAAGTCACAGTGAAGCATGCATATAGTCACTGACACATGTATCAAGTCACAGTGAAACAGGCGTATAGTCACAGACACATGTCTAAAGCCACAGTGTAACATGCATATAGTCACTGACACATGTCTAAAGTCACAGTGAAGCATGCATATAGTCACTGACATATGTCTAAAGCCACAGTGTAACATGCATATAGTCACTGACATATGTCTAAAGCCACAGTGAAGCATGCATATAGTCACTGACACATGTCTAAAGTCACAGTGAAACATGCATATAGTCACTGACACATGTATCAAATAACAGTGTAACATGCATATAGTCACTGACACATGTCTAAAGTCACAGTGAAGCATACATATAGTCACTGACACATGCCTAAAGCCACAGTGTAACATGCATATAGTCACTGACACATGTCTAAAGTCACAGTGTAACATACATATAGTCACTGACACATGTCTAAAGTCACAGTGTAACATGCATATAGTCACTGACACATGTCTAAAGTCACAGTGAAGCATACATATAGTCACTGACATATGTCTAAAGTCACAGTGAAGCATACATATAGTCACTGACACATGTCTAAAGTCACAGTGTAACATGCATATAGTCACTGACATATGTCTAAAGTCACAGTGAAGCATACATATAGTCACTGACACATGCCTAAAGCCACAGTGTAACATGCATATAGTCACTGACACATGTCTAAAGTCACAGTGTAACATACATATAGTCACTGAAACATGTCTAAAGCCACAGTGTAACGTGCATATAGTCACTGACACATGTCTAAAGTCACATTGGAACATGCATATAGTCACTGACACATGTCTAAAGTCACAGTGAAGCATGCATATAGTCACTGACACATGTCTAAAGTCACAGTGAAGCATGCATATAGTCACTGACACATGTCTAAAGTCACATTGAAACATGCATATAGTCACTGACATATGTCTGACGTCACAGTGAAACATGCATATAGTCACAGACACATATCTAAAGTCTCGGTGAAACATGCAAATAGGCACTGACACATGTCTAAAGTCACAGTGAAACATGCATGTAGTCACTGACATATGCCTACAATCATTGACCCATGGATACAGTTATTGAAACAATCTAACAGTCACGTAAGCATGGGGGAGCATGTCAGCTGTCACGGAAACATGTCTACAGTCCCTGAAACAATGAAACTGACAATAGTCATTACGTCATGTTGACTATATTCATTACTGCTGTTCAGAATAGCGTGTTGTGAATTTCATAATAAATAAAAATTCATTATTCGCATAGACCAACTGGATTGCTTTAGCGGAGATATTCAAACTAATGCCAACTAAAAGCATTTGAATTATAGTGCAATTATATTATTTATGGAGTCACGATGTCAGTTAAGCAATGAAAACGAGCTTAAGGGTTATGACCCCAGAATTAGTATGTGAGTGAAAATATATATTAGAGTTCGTGGTTCAAATTGTGGTACGGATATTTGCAGCCCAAACCTTCAGAGGAGACTGGACTGCCCTGTAGATGTTCAAAGCGAAAGCCACACCTATTTCACCCGGAAGTTGTATGGGGTCAGGGGTTACTTGAAGAGTAACAAGCTTGCCGGCTTCAGTTGCGGGGTTGCCACAGTTCTTGACACTAAACGTTGTCAGCCTTGTTGCTGGCTGTATTCCCTGAGTGAAACAAAACATTGATGCTTTATCAGTAGTTATAAATTCTACTCCCAGGTGTTCACTCTAAGAACGTCTCTGTTTCCGTGTTTCTCATCAAAATAAGTAGTGTATAGAATCGCGTCAGTCATGCCATGCAATACCTTCAACGCTGCAACTCTGTCTGATATACATTAATGACGCCAATCTGGAGGATGTATACGTGGTGCTCGAGTCATTGTAAAAACTACCACGAATTCCAATACGAAATTGTACTGTTCTGTTTATCCAAAAAAATATATTAAGCCTCCCTATGGCATTCTCTGGATGACATTAAATAGAAGCGACAAAACCCTTTTCCCAACCAGAAGAAATTAAGTTCAGTTCCCGGATGGACTAAATGGTCAACAAAAAGCGCGAGGCCGAGTGTGTTGTTGAAACTATAGGGTTACAGCTTTAATAACCTATCTACAGAAATGACAGTTTTAATTACCTATCTACAGATAGGACAGTTTTAATGTTCTCGGAGATATGTCATACTCTGTGGTGTAAACAGCATACAGATAATTTTGAGGGACACCTGTGCTAGACACACAGATGTGCCTTCGTTGTTATAAGCGGTGAGATAACATGTAGAGATAACTGTTTGTATGTGTCTGGAGATCCACGAGTGTTGTCCCTGTTGTCAGTCGTGCACAGATAATGAGAGAGTCTTATATCAGTAACCTTGGACTGTCAATATGTGTAGTGTAGGTACTAGTGAAAGATGCGGGTTATAATTAATCTTCAGTAACCCATGCTTCTCGTAAAAGGCGACTAACGGGTTCGGATGGTCAGGCTCGCTGACTTCGTTGACACTTGTCTTCGTGCGTACATCAATGTTCATGCTGTTGATCACTGGATTGTCTAGTCCACACGCCACACTCAACAATAATCTAGCTATATGGTCTGTAAATAAATCGAGTCTGGGCAAGACAATCCAAAGGTCAACAGCAGGAGCATCTACGGGATACGACGACATGTGTCAAACAAGCCAGCGATGCTGACCACCTGATCCCGTAAGTCGCCTCTTACGACAAGCATGGGTTACTGAAGATCAATTCGGTTTTGGCTGCTTTAAGGCTACAGAGTGAGTGAGTTTAGTTTTACGCCGCACTCAGCAATATAAGGCTACAGAGGCATGTAATAGTTGTTGCGGGCTGAGTTATTTTTTAGATAAGCGTTACTGTAGACGTCAGCGGGAAAATATGTATATAGTGTAACCAAAATGGACTTTCACCGGGTGGTAGGGGTTTGGAGTAGTGTTACAGTGGTCATATACGTGATCTTAACAACTCACGTGTTTCTGGAAATATGACTTCGGCATGTACCTCTCTGGTGTCCGAGGTCGCATTAAAATCTGAAAAATATCTTGCGCATCCTTCTCAGCATCATCGTAGGCACTGAAAGTAACGACGCCGTACGCCGCTGCAACCACTCCAAGAAGTGCTGCCAAAGTTAGACCGTGCATGATGAGATGCTTCAAGCTCTGGTGTGTCTGTCACCGGGATGAAGTGATGACTGGTACTGAAGACCACCTTTGTACCGTTCCCCGTCTGGCACACCACTCCAGAAAGATAACACACAGATAGACTGGTGTGCAATGTACAGTACTTAGGTACTCGGCGTGTGATAAAACGATGTATAGATGCACCCAACATGTAATAGTTAGATACTTGACAGACGGTGATCACTTATCTTGATTCCAACACCTTGAGGAGGTATCTGACATGCTGACGATGCTGATAGTTGATAGTATCTTTGTATCATAGTCCACCCGATGTTAATTTTAAAATAAATATGTTACACTACTGATCACAATAAAGTATACATCTCGGACATCCTTTCTGACAACCCTGTGACGTTTGACTTTCCCAGTTACACTGAATATGACATTACGTGTCATCAGTTTACATCAGACCGTTGGCAAATATATGAAATTCATCAAAAATTTCAAGACGTTGCCCTCTCTTAACACATGGACCTCACCCTCGATACACCGAAAATCAAGGACGAATACAAGTTCAACCTGGTCTACATCGCTGTACAATACCACTGAACAATAATATCTCAGTTAACGTTGCACAGTTGCTAACAACGCTGAACTCGATCGCTGGTGTTGACGTGTCATTGCCGCTTTGCCTGTATGTCCGTATTCCCGAAGAACGTAATCGTCGTTACTCTGACGCCACAAAAACATTCCATATGCACAAATGAATGTCATGGAGCACGTGGGGTGCCTCTCACATGACTGTAAACTTGACCTTTTAGCTATCTTACAAAATCTAAATTGGCAACGGTACATCTCAGACATCCCAGAGAGAGTTGTTGTACCACATGTCGATGACCATCTTTAATCAAAATGCCATTCTTCATGGACGACAATGCTAGGCCATAACATGCACGTGCCGTTTGTGATTTGACGTGTAATACCTTTAGCGGTCTACTCCCATTTGCGAGAACTCCCAGTTGCGAGACTCCCAGTTGTGAGACAGGGGAGAAGGTAAGCAGCAAAGAAAACACACCTTACTCCCCTATCTGATAGAATGGATTAACCCCAGCTAATTAGGGATTAGCTATTTAACTGAATCTTGTGGAGGTAGCTTAAAAGATAAAGTAATTAACCTACTCAGGTAAATGGCTTTAAAAAATAAACACTTTGTGTAGGTAACTTCGTGAATTAATCCAAATGTATTTATTAACCTGTGACTGCTCTTTCCGATCACCATTATGGCAGGCCTTCAACAAGTAGAATACATCACCAGTTCACGAGGCAGTATTCAGGTGCTCTTTCAGGGTAACCTGTATTACAAGAACAAGCAGCGGCAGACTTGTACCTATTGGAGATGTACAATACGAACGTGCAACGGCAAATGCACTACAGTCGGCGACTATATTCGGAATGTGACTGACCCTCCAGAAGATGTCCAACGCCTCCGTTTTGTGAGGGAAATAGACAATCGACTACCTAGACTCAAAGATCAACTTGCAGATGGATCGAAAAATCACATGCAGTATCTCGATGCAGTCGGCAAACGGCTGAAAATATGAAAAGTGTCAAAATCTCCAAATATGGACCCATGTAAAAAAGTGTTTTATAATGACACACAAACATCATAATAACGCAAATCATCAAAATGTGAGAATAAAAAATGATAATGAAGTATTTTAATGAACTATTTCTTCTGTGTAAATATAATGATAATCTTTTTCAGTATTTCAGTATTTAACTTGTTCTTAATTGAAATCAATAAATGCTCTTCAATGAACAATGTCTTCTGTGTCTCATTAATGAACTATGCCTCCTGCGGGTACTCTTCAGCAACAGGGCTGTTCCCACTTTCATCGTAGGGATTGGGAAGCACCACCTGTGTGCAACTGGGAGTTCTCGCAAATGGGAGGACACCCCTTCAGTGGGGAGGAGGGTCGGGGATGTTATTGCAGACAGCGGGGTTTACATCAGATATTGACACTGTGCTCGGTTAAAACGTATGTGATTTCTTGTGGACTGCATGACATACCGCCATATGCTTGATAATGTCACACGTCCATAGTTACCAACACTAAAATTAGCAAGTCTTTTCATGTTTCAATTGCTTCTCCAAATATACTACAGTTATCGGTTCTTTTGCAATTTAGATTTGTCATTTACTTGTTTCGTAGGGATCAGTTGATCCTGATAGTAAGTCAAATTCAGGTTTGGAGAATTTTTTTGCTTTGGGTAATGGTGATGTCGCCGACAGCCTTTTGTTGCTCTATCTTTCCATCAGAAGGCTGCTTCTCCACTGTCTTATATGGGGAGTTGTACGTGCTACCAGTACTCAGGTCAACACCAAAATCACGGGCTTCTACACCTGTGATGTATGACAATTTGAATTCACATTCTGTTGTCATCCGTCAGCCATCACACATGTATGGCCGACACAACATCTTACTAATGTTGTATAATTTCATAATTCACAGGTGAGCACCCTCTCTATATGTTTTCTCTATTTCTTAGTGCTAAATATCTAATTATTATTAGTTAAATACCTTAAGTTAGTAAACATATTGTTACCGATCGCGCATAAAGTAAACATATCTATCGCGTTTCACTTACTAACTTTAGCACTAGCACTTAAGACAGTGTGTGAGTATATTAATAATTTATTTTATAACCCTTTTATTATCAACACCAACTGTGTCTAGTTTTAGCAAATAATATGATGCATCATTTGCATGTGAAGTCATGATGTAAACAATCACTTACTTATTCAACTGTTACCATAATTATAACGTATGTCACTGTGCTATGATGTTATTAATTGTATAATTAATATGCTTGCTTGATTGGCATTCAATTGTCATCCGTCAGCCATCACACATGTATGGCTGACACAACATCTCATAATGTTGTACGATTTCATACGTCACAGGCAATAAACAAGATGGTTTACACAAAGAGGATCTCCGTCCTATATTTTGTCTACTTGGCAAGACTAAGGCCTGAACCCGCGACAGTCACATATTAATACTGTGAAAAACATGGGATGCTGAGATACTTTGTCCGTGTGTAAAGACCGACGTCAAACTCCAGTCTAACCAGGCGGGGTGACAACAAGTACCATTATCTACTTAGTTTAGGATGACGGTTAGGAATCGAACCACCTACATTCCGCTCTCCGGATAAACGGTCTCTCCACGTTGGTGGCCCAAACTGCCATTCAGTACGTCTGTTACTCGCATGTGACGTAGCACATAAGCTCCGCCCACTAATGACTATTCATCTTCATTGTGGACTTAACACTGTTTGGGTTTAAGGGTAGCACATACGTAACTGTATTCACACTGTCTAACATGTACAGGAACTATTCCGTTTCCGAATAGTGCTGTAAGGAGGCGAGCGGTAGCTATTGTACACCAGTCATGTCTCTGTAAGGGCCTTTGAGTTGTGGAGTGGTTCAAGTGGGTATTAATGCAATGTTGTCAGAACTTCAGCAACCTCTGCTACTGATACTGCGATGCTTGTTGTGTGGTGAAGATTTATGTGAACTTCCAAACTCTCGACACCGAATAAACAGCAAGTCGGTCATTATAACTGGTATATGACTGAAGTGTTAATATCTTGTATATGGTAAATCACATGCCTCTAATACGCATGTAGATCGGTCAGTATAAATGAATTGCAGTAACAGCCAGTGTACTGGTACCTGGACAATATACATTCAAAGTATATTTGAGTTAGTTATTCGGTTTAGTTTAACGCCACTTTTAGCTTTATACCAGCAATATAGCGAGGGAGACCAGAAATGGGCTTCACACGTGTTGGGCATCGAACCCGGATCTTCGGTTTGACGAACAAACGCCTTAACCACTAGGCTATCCCACCGCCCCAGTTACATTAATGAAGTAGCAGGATAATGTAGGAAATGAGCTAGAATACAAATCAGCCACAACTGGGTTAAATGCAACACATACATTTGGTTTAATGTTTATTTCTACAAGACAATATATCATTAGGTTATCTCAAACGTCGCAGTCTAAAATTGCATCAAGGGACAATATTTCACCCCCAACACGGCAGTTCTAATATTGTGCGTTCTATGAGATAGCAAGGACATTCTAATCGAAAATGTGGACCTGTTCCAGGCGGTTCATCAGTAAACTGACGAAATCTAGTTAAAAACTTCATCATGTCTGTAACGACGATGCGTTTTCTAATTGTGTGCGACTTAAGGACACAGAGTGTGTCCATTAATCTTCCTGCAGAACATTCGTCCCGTATTTGTTGCCATCTTCTAAGACAGACTTCACTATGGTGTATTTAAAGTCACTATGGCGAGACGTGAAGTCGAAAGGATCAACATTATCTTTTTGTAATCCTACCCTAACAAGATTATCTTCTGTGTCAAAACAATGTAAACCGACATAAATTGTGACTGTGACTGTGTTGGTATGACTGTGACGGTGTTGATACTCATGTGGCAGTGTTGATATGACTGTGACGGTGTCGATACGCATGTGGCAGTGTTGGTATGACTGTGACGGTGCTGATGCGCATGCAGCAGTGTTAATATGACTGTGACAGTGTTGATACGCATGTGGCAGTGTTGATATGACTGTGATGTGTTGATACGCATGCGGCAGTGTTGATATGACTGTGACGGTGTTGATACGCATGTGGCAGTGTTGATATGACTGTGATGTGTTGATACGCATGCGGCAGTGTTGATATGACTGTGACGGTGTTGATACGCATGTGGCAGTGTTGATATGACTGTGACGGTGCTGATACTGATGCGGTAGTGTTGATATGACTGTGACGGTGTTGATGCGCATGCGGCAGTGTTAATATGACTGTGACGGTGCTGATACGCATGTGGCAGTGTTGATATGACTGTGACGGTGTTGATTCGCATGTCGCAGTGTTGATATGACAGTGACGGTGTTGATACTAATGCGGCAGTGTTGATATGACTGTGGTGTTGATACTAATGTGGCAGAGTTGATATGACTGTGACGGTGTTGATACGCATGTGGCAGTGTTGATATGACTGTACGTCCAAGACGAAGGAATACGTTGAGTTCAAACTTCTTTAGTTACATGACTAACGAATAGACAAGACATAAATGAATTGAGCGGATTACCTGCTCAACCCCAGGGCGTTTCCTACGAGCGGCATTCTCCTGCTCGTGGCCGTCCCAACACAGACAGTCGGAATACCGGACTCGTACTCTGCTTTTCCCATATACATGTAGATGTGACCATATATATACAGTTTCTGAAAACAGGCGACGACTCAACAATGGACAGATAGAAAAACAATATCCCTTCCTTGACCAGTTGATGTGATGGCAGACACGGCCAAGGGGGATGACCAATAGGGCAATAAATGTCATGTACAATAATTAATAACAAAGACAGAGTGGTGTAGGGTGGCTGCCAAGACAATGTACACTGTGGTAGTGATAAGAATTAAGATTGCAGATTGAATAATTACAATTAAGTCTAACATGGCTTGGCTACATAGTTTTTGGTGGCTGTCCTGAATTAGTAACTATAACAATATGACTGAGGCAGTGTTGATATAACTGAGACAGTGTTCATATGACTGTGACGGTGTTGATGTGACTGTGACGGTGCATATGACTGTGGCAGTGTTGATGTGACAGAGGCAGTGTTGATGTGACTGTGACGGTGTATATGACTGCGGCAGTGTTGATGTGACAGAGGCAGTGTTGATGTGACTGCTGCAGTGTTTATATGACTGCGACAGTGTTGATGTGACTGCGGCAGTGTTGATGTGACTGTGGCGGTGTTGGTGTGACTGTGGCAGTGTTGATATGACGGCTGCAATGTTGATGTGACTGTGGCAGTGTTGATGTGACTGTGGCAGTGTTGATACGGCGGCTGCAGTGTTGATATGACTGTGCCAGTGTTTATATGACTGCGGCAGTGTTGATGTGACTGCAGCAGTGTTGATGTGACTGCTGCAGTGTTTATATGACTGCGACAGTGTTGATGTGACGGCGACAGTGTTGATATGACTGCTGCAGTGTTGATGTGACTGTGGCAGTGTTGATATGACTGTGCCAGTGTTTATATGACTGCGGCAGTTTTGATGTCACTGCTGCAGCGTTTATATGACTGCTGCAGTGTTGATGTGACTGTGGCAGTGTTGCGTCAACATTGAAAATAACTCAATACATACACACAAATTCTTTAAGACGTGTCACGGATAATTTCAAAGCTTATATGAAATGCAACGAAAATCGAACAAACGCGTATTTACGAGTGATTAAAACTTGTATTACAGTTTACGTAAATATTTATAAAAATATTAATTACATTTTACCGCAACTAAAAAATTTACAATTTACGCCAATTTTTATTACAATCTGCGTATTACAAATTGCGTCATTTTTTATTCCAATTTACGTTTTTATTCCAATTTACGTCAAGGGTTGTTACAATCTGCTGCAAGTATTACAATTCACGTTTTTATTACAATTTACGCCGTAACACCGCCTTAACATCGTAACATCACTGTCTTAAATTACATTCAGATGCGCCGCCGAAAATGGCGATGAAGCCTCACATATCAATACAGGAATCTTTTTTCACTTTATTAATCGTTGAAATTTGTAAACTACTCTTACAGCGGTATTAAGATTGATTGAGAATTCCGAAACATACGCGTTATCTCTGGTACGTCAAAACTTGGAACTATCGAAACTGTGCCTGGTAGTATCTACCTTGTGGTTCAATGTATACTGAACGAAAAATGAAACTTCACACGATTTACTAAATGACGTAGCCGAATGTTATTGTTATCTGCATGTGACGTCACACTTGGCCGTCCTAACCAGGGGGATAAGATGTCGTATCCGTTTGATGCCTACGTCACCACAGACTACGAATTGTCAATCTACTGTATCCCACTGTAATTGCAAAAGCCACTGCAAACATATCAGCCTGGAGCATGCGAGTTGCAACTACCTTGTACTACCCATTTTCAGTATATTTCATTTGTCCCAGTGTGAAGTTTCCTCTTTTGGTTCTGTATATTACTATCTGAACACTCATAGCGGAGTCATGGCCATGCATTTCCCAGTGTTCCATTGATCTTTACCAAACAGAATCTCTAGGAATTACGTTTAGATGATATGGGACGGTTTTGTTTATGTGCAGGGATTGGCGATCAACTGACTGTGATATTTGAACGTACATAAGCTTGTCGTGCAATCAAGTTCTACAACACTTGTCAATGTGACAATGAATCATTTGTAATTACTAATCCTCACAGCATGAGACACATACGCCTTTTCACCCAATAATTCTTTTAAACACGGGATAAGGCAGGTGTCTCAAAAGTCTCTATCTATGTTACTGTGGTACAATGGCATATGATTTGATATGAATAACTACAGAACATTCGGAAAGTCTAAACAACAACATTGGTGTCATGAAAATACCTCAATCGATGATCGTAATCATTTAAAGCTGTTAAATATGCACAAAGGCACCTGCCTGTAACAACTCTATGTTGGAGTAATACGTGCATATATTGTGTGTGGACGTCACTAGTATACTGATCAGAGCAATGGAGGGACACTGTAACAATCCACACCGTCGCGTCAGAGGCTTCTCACGGACTCACAGTGTCAGGTATTATTCAATGGTTAAAAACTAGGCATTGAAAATTTCAAAAGGGAGGGCAAAAGTCAATTCAATTGTCAAGAAGAGTCGAATGAATTTCATAGGGGAGAATGTATACTGAACGACAAAAGAAACGTCGCCTTACAAAACCAAATGCAATAGCTTGTTCTTACAAGGTGATGCTTGTATTATGATATTTTTTTTTTATAAAAACTGACAGTTATTACCAACATCAGTGTGTTTTCTGATGAAAAAGCGTATCGACCAAACGCACCGAAAAAGGCAGACATGGTAAAAGGTTCTGTATGACATTCGTGAAAATGAAAATGGACGTGCATGTCGTGATAACCCTACCAATGACAGCGAGTCCCAAACTTACCTGAAATATATTCTTTTTTGACACAATCACCATGCCACAACTTACGAGAGATTATAGGAACCAAGTCTTTGGACTATTGCAAGTTGTCAAGACTGCACGGAGGGTAAGGTCATTTTAAAGTTCATGTTAGGACAATCTACCGACTGCAGGAGTGGTATCAGGTCACAAACAGCATCAAAGTGAGTCCACGCAATGGGAGACCTTCGGTAGCATCACAACGTCAAGACAGACAGATTGTGCGCAACCATCTGCAGGATCGCTTCCCCCAGGGCGACGGAAAGAGAACGCCAGACCATTGGGACTCACAACCTCAGTGCAAATACTGTGCGTCGACGTGTGCGCGGAAGAAGTGTCTGCTCTTACAGATTATATCGTAGTCCTGACCTCACGGCTCATCACCGCAAAAAACGACTGCAATAGGCAACTCAGCATTGAAGTTGGCGTTATCGACATTGGGGAACTGTGCCTTTACCTCATGAAAGTCGATATTGTGTTTCGACAGTCGATGGCAGAGTGAAAGTATAGTGAAGGCGTGGGAAACTGTTTTCAAATGAGTGTATTGTTGAAAGAGACTCGTGGGCTGGTCCAAGCATCATGGTGTGGGGTGCAATCGGTCTGAGACAGTTAGTTGACTCCTTGGTGTTCCAGAATCTTGGTCCCAGATGAGGAAATGACATGACAGCTGACAGCTATATTGACCAAGTCATAAGACCCCACGTTGTACCACATTTTGGACGTTACAGAAATCACATCTTCAGGCAAGACAACGCTCGTACCACACTGACAGAGAAACATTGGACTTCCTAAGACAACATGGCCTTCCTACCGGCTAATTCATTCCATGTACAGACGATGCAACGCTTTCATCGATGCCCATAGAGGCCACACACGATACTGACTTTAGTGTATCTTAATGGTACCACTTTTGGTGATTTTGTTTGTGTGAACTCTCAATGTGATTTCCGAAAATGTGTTAACGATAATTGCCAAGTTTGAACTCAATCCTCTGTTTTGATTATTAATAAGAGTGAATTGAAGTGTGTGCTTTAAGAAACCGATATCGGTGCGACATTTCTTTGGTGGTTCAGTATATTACAGTGGAGCTGAAACTTAAACCCAATATGGAAAACAACTAGCAATAATTACTTCACTGAAGCTAGCCTATTTAGCACACAGAACATGTCTACACACCAGATGTGTACACAGAACATGCCAACACAGGACATGTCTACACACAACATGTCTACACACAACATGCTTACACAGAGCATGTCTACACACAGCATGCTCACACAAAACATGTGTACACACCAGGTGTTTACACAGAACATGCCAACACACAGAATGTCTACACACAACATGCTTACACAAAACATGTCTACACACAGCATGTCTACACACAACATGTCTATACACAACACGTCTACACACAGCACGGCTGCACACAACAGGTCTATACACAACATGTCTACACACAACATGTCCACACACAACACGTCTATACACAACATGATTACACGCAACATGTCTACACACAACATGTCTATGCACAACATGGCTACACACAACATGTCTACACACAACATGGCTACACACATCATGGCTTCACACAACATGGCTACACACAACATGTCTACACACAGCATGGCTACAAAGAGCATGGCTCCACACATGTCTACACACAGCATGTCTACACACAACTTGGCTGCACACAACATGTCTGCAAACAACATGGCTACACACAACATGTCTACTAACAACATGGCTACACATAGCATGGCTGCACTCAACATGGCTACACACAGCATGGCTGCACACAACATGTCTACACACAACATGTCTACACACAGCATGGCTGCACACAACATGGCTACACACAGCATGGCTACACACAACATGTCTACACACAACATGGCTACACACAACATGTCTACACACAGCATGGCTACACACAACATGGCTACACACAACATGTCTACACACAGCATGGCTGCACACAACATGTCTGCACACAACATGTCTACACACAGCATGGCTACACACAACATGGCTACACACAACATGGCTCCACACAGCATGTCTACACACAACACGTTCACCTATGAAGCCTGTGTCTAAGTATGCAAAAACTACTATGCAGAGTATCTTTGGACAAGACGTTGGTCTTTCTTGTATGAGACCAATAAATCATCATTAAATCCATATCAGTGCTGGCGAGACTTGTGACTGCAGCGAAGCACGTATGCAGATAGCAGTATGCAACAGTCATGTATGGTGTGACGCATACACTTTCTCCATGTGAATGCAGTTAACCTTATAATTACCATATAAGGAAATGTACAACATGCTCAACATTAGACATGGGCTGACAAATTCACTATGCACTATGCACGCCACTACATAGAGTATATACTGATCTCAATCAGTTGACATGTCAGCCACGAAAATGACAAAAGTAAGTGGAGTCAACACACCATTCTACAAATTAATGAACTGTAATTGACATTACGTCGGTGCCATGAAATCATACTCTTTCCCCACGGAGATTTTATTAACGCAAACAAGTTCAAGTGTTTTGATTTTGAAATGAAAGCTTTAATTATCAACCATATGTAAATGTCCTTTCAAATGTTAAAAGTGTGTCCGTATTTCGTGGAAATGACCATGAATCACCATGCAGGCAACACAAAAGATGAAAACTTTGGAAGAGGTCGCCAACCTTAATCAAGACAAAGCAGAGGCGACTGTGTAACAGGTGAGGGATAGTTACACAACGTATAACACTGCCTCATAAAAAATAATAGCTTATGCAAGTCAATTCAATTGTTGTATGTATGAGTTGTGTTACGAAAGGTATACCATAAAGATAGTTAAGTGTTTCTCGGGAGACACCTCTTCAGGAGTACAGTGGTGTGAAAGGTGTAGGTTAAGTTAACCTTGGCTCATGTGTGCGCTATTGATGTTAATGAGAAATAAATGGTGGTGTTTTCACATTCAGTATGGAACTGATGTCATTTCATTCCCCAGACATGACAGGTTTCCATAAATAGTCGCAGCTTGACAATGGCATGAAAACATATTGATCAATATTGAATATGCTTGTAAACAACATATTGCGTTCTTGACAACTGCACCAGTCACACACAAACACAACGTATAAACACTGACTAGAGGCGATCAAGAACACTGTGAATGACTACACCTTGTCACGAGACTTATACACAAACAGTATGTCATCACTAAAATCACAACCTGAAAGGACTTGTCACTTCGACAACGTTTATTACAGAGATGACCTTTACATTGAGTCCGTTTGAAACTGTCCCTGTTATACGATTTCCGAAACCAGTTCGCCAGTTCGCCAAGAAGTGTAATTCTTGAACACGTGATGGTAACGAAATGTAAATATCGCTTCTAAGAGGAATATGTTATCAATCTTTCGGGAAAGAGAAATAGAAACCTAAAATATCTAACGGGTTATCTTTTTCCCCCTACTCGTGTTAAGAATATTTTATATACTCTCCCAAAAAGGAGACGCATAAGTTATATTGCTTTACGAAATGTATGCAGATATTATGCAATATTGTAAAAAGAGCGTTTGCTATATATTGCTGGTTTGTGTACAAGGAACCAATGCACAGCGCAAAAACGCATTTTCGGAATCTTTAATGTGCGTTGTCGTTCGAAAGGCCAAAAAAGGTGGAAAAAAGTGGTTCACAAGATGTACGTGCAGTTCTGAGGAATCGCGAGTAGGGACACTAACTATTAGCATTTTGTAGCTAAATGAAATAATGGCGTTATGCCGTTATGCCGCGGCTCGCTGGTTTAAATCGAAACATTGCCGTTCGACGTCTGGAGGGTGGCAAGTCTCAGTCTGCCGTTGCACGTCACCTCAGTGTGCACCAGAGTACCATCAGTCGTTTATCGGACCGATATCAACAAACTAATGCTACGCAAGATCGGTACCAAAGTGGGAGACTTCACATTACCATCGCAGAGCAGGGTAGGTACATCATTCGAACTGTCGCAGCAACTACTAGTGCAGTGCCTGGTTTGAGGAGAGTGTCGGTGTAAACCATTCGTTATCGTGTGCAACAAGCTGGACTTCGAATCAGAAGACCCTTTTGGTTATGTGCTGCGACGACTACATGGGCGTCGACAAGTCCAGTGCTGCAATAACGTTCGATCATAACATCTACAGAAGTGGCGACGTGTATGGTTCAGTGACGAATAACGCTTTCTGTTTCAGTGCCGTGACCAAATAGTACGTGTCTATCGACATCGAAATGAACTTTTTGCCCAGATATGTGTGGCCCAGGTTGATCGATATGATGGTAGGAGTGTCATGATGTGAGGAACCATATCCTACATGCAGAAATCTAACTATGTGCGCCTTGAGGACGGTTTAACTGCTACTCGGGACAGAGACGAAATCACATGGATTCACATGGTTTATTGACCGCCAGAGGGAGTTGTTCCGTCAAGATAATGCAGGTCGTACACAGCACATACCACTATCTTCAGAATGAGAACATTACAGTGCTTCCATGGCATTCCAAATCGCCCGATCTCAACACCATCCACCATTTGTGGGAAAACAAAGTCAAATTCAAGGAGTTATCCAGTCCATGCCGAGAGTTAACATAGTCTTTACATGTTAACAGACATTTGATCTTTTACACTGTGAAATTTAAGTGAGTGAGTGACTGAGAGCACATCAGCAATATGTCAAGCTTATCGTGACTAAGACATGTCCCACATTGATAATACAGTTACTTAGTATTCAGGAGACTATTCAGGAGAAGACAATGTACAGCCGGGCTGTAGATCACATACAACTGAGGGTAGACCACGATACTAGGAACAATGAGGACTTTTACTACCATCATGGACCGACATTATCACTTCGGGTTTAGTCATGATGCCAAGAGCATATGCTCACCAACCTCAGTAGAATATTTAACTTATGTCCATGTTAGAGAGCAGTTCGTGTATAATAAAAGGGGATTATTTTTACCGTTGTATTAATCTCGGCTGATCATAACTGTCCTGAGGCGACACGGGTTCCAGTCCCGTCAGGGCCATTTAACTTTAATTTTCATTACGTGGATTCAACTATAAGGTGTGTCATAGTGCAACACAATTGGTTATAAGATGAAAATACACCAAACATGTTTCAACATATATTTAACCTCCTTTAGTATCGAGTCAATGTTGCAAGAGTTCAAGCACCATATTTCAATATGACACTGTTTTTTCGCAAATTAATATATACATTTTTTTAAGAAATGGTATTCTCCTTTCAGATATCGACTATATAGTATCAAGGATGACTACTCGCTGACGTTGGCGGTTGTTATTTATAATCTATAATCAGTCTGATGATTTTGTTGCTTGTATCTAGTGCTTTCACGTGCATTCAAAATGCTAGTTTCTATGATACGATGTCCGTTTCAATGTTGTTCATTAGAAGGTTGTTCCCAAAGAAAATACAGATTCTATACCAATATCATAAAAAGAGCAATTGGTCAAAATGTTTATTATATATATATATGACTTGTTCTTTCCAAGTGATGTTTGCCCAGACGTATACGATGAAAAGTTGCTGATATTCCTGATAATACCAAGTCCTGTTACAGCTTAATGCATAATGTTTGTTCTGTTGTAGAAGAGGATACTTATAAATGGAAAATTGTACAAGAATCAGAATTAGACAATAAATACAAACAATTATAGTTAAAACTTCTTAACTCAATTTTGCCTTGCAGTTAATACCTGAACAAGTTAAATGTTAACGAGAGCCAGTTGTACAAGTGAAGTCTTCCCGATCAACAAAGGAGAGGTTATTTGTCCGATCACACTGTCAACACATCATGAATACGTGTTAAGGTTTACAATGTTCAACAAATCGATAGCAATAGTGGTACTATATAAGCTCAGAACTAAGACGGCAAAGGCAGATTTAAGGAGAGGCACATATCATTCAATTCTTAAAGGTGTTTGATATAGAGCACAACTGACGTTAACACAAAAGCCATCTTCGAGCGAAATCTGGTAAGTAGCCATACGGGGTGAGGCGTATTTCATCACGTTTGCTGTAGGATAGTCTGGGGCTAGATATGTTCGCGTCAAAATTTAAATTATTCGAGCCTTGATGTATATATGAAGGTCACTGTTGGTGCCATCCTCTTACGCTTATATTTTGCGATTACACCGTGAATTTTGGTTCGGTTCATATATATACATACATATATATATAATATATATATGTTGTTTCCTTGTTTCTCAAAGTAGCAGTATTCTGACCAGTGGCCTAACACAGACAAAGCAATGACTGATAGTGTGAGCATCGCTCAAATCATACGAGCCAAATTGTACAATAGATTCTGATTTTAGCTGAGATTTTTTGTGGACTTCGAAAGGGTTTGCCGTTTTAATCATGACGAAAATCGGTGATAAAAACAATATATGCGTTGATCAGAAGGAGTGTGATTTATTTACTGAAGAGTACCCAGTGTCCGATGAGAGAACGGTTCTTGTAACATTTGGGACGCTTATATCTATACCTCTTTTCACATTTACAGTTATTGATACAGTTCACCTAATTTCAGGTGAACGTCAACATGACTTCTCACTACATGGACTGGTGGAGATTTGTGATAGTTGTGGTTGTTTCCAGTAAGTGGTTTTACTGTTTCTTGTACATAGAGCTGTCTTTGTTTCCAGTAAGTGCTTTTACTGTTTCTGGTACATATAGCTGTGTTTGTTTCCAGTAAGTGTTGTTACTGATTCTTGTTCTTATGGTTGTATTTGTTTCCAGTAAGTGCTTTTACTGTTTCTGGTACATATAGCTGTGTTTGTTTCCAGTAAGTGTTGTTACTGATTCTTGTTCTTATGGTTGTATTTGTTTCCAGTAAGTGCTTTTACTGTTTCTTGAACATATAGTTGTGGTTGTTTCTAGTAAGTGCTTTTACTGTTTCTTGTACATATAGCTGTGTTTGTTTCCAATAAGTGTTGTCACTGGTTCTTGTACATATAGTTGTGTTTGGTTCCAGTAAATGCTTTTGACTGTCGGCTGTATATATAAACTAGTGCTCAAAAGAATGTATACCAAACTTGGAAAGAAAAGAAAAGCATTTATCAATAAACTTCTTTTTAATTTTAGTAGAATATTCAATTCAACAAAAAAATTCCACAATTTCATTTTATACAAAGTCGAAAGTACCGTTTGACTGACGTTGAAAGACATGCAGTGTCATAATCTAAAATTTTACACAAATCAACAAGGCTGTTTTTGTTCTGCAAAATGTACTGAGTGAAACTAGAAACTTCACAATCATACATTAAACAATATATAAAGGAAAGGACACAAGAATGGGGTATAGAGGTTATCATTTACTTTTTAAGGTCGATAGGGTGAACTGAGAATAACCACAATGCCAAAAATAGGTTCCATGTGGTTACAGAATGTATCAATAACAGGCGTAAACAAAGTGTCAAGTCACAAACTATTTAATCTGATGTTTCAAACGTTCAGTAGCGTGTATGGCCACCCAATGTATTCACAACTGCCAAGCAACGCCTCCTCATGGACTGTCTGATGCGTGTAAACACAGTATTGGGGTGTCGGCGCCATTGTTTCTGCAATTAGCACCAAGATCCTGCAAATTCTGGGGTAGGTTCCTGAGAGTGCGCAGACCTCTGCCAAGAGTATCTCAGATGTGCTCAATTGGATTGAGATCAGGTGAACATGACGGCCAGTCAAGAACGTTGACTCCTACGTTCTGCCGGTAATTCCTGGTCAAGTTGGCTGTATGGGGTCTGGCATTGTCATGTTGAAAGTGCAGACCTTGATCATGTCCTTCCATGCATGGAATAAGTTCGGGGGCTAGCACCTGGTCGCTGTAACCTGCAGCATTAAGGTTCCCACAGAAAACCAGAAGTCGGGAACGGGCAATACCACAGAAAGCACCTGAAACCGTGACACCTCCGCCCCCCAAATCTGTCAATTTCCTGTAAACAACACTGAGCATAACGTTCACGGCGTCGCCTCTACGCTCTCACCCTTCCATCAGCGAATTTGGGGGTAAATCTTGATTCATCACTGAAGACAACTCGATTTCAGTCTCTCTGAGTCGATCGGAGGTGTCGTCGGGCCTACAGCAAACGCTGACGTCGATGTAATGGCGTCAAAATGAATCCCCGATAGTGGTGTAACGATTCATCGATAGTATTGATGTTTGCATCGTCAACTACGCATCGATACAAAACACATTTAGACAATATATCAGGATATATATTCAGGAGTCCATGATACATCGATGTATCGCCACAAGAGACGATATCTCCCGATACTACTTAAAAACTACTTAAGGTTGTAAGGAGTATTGCATTAGGATTACGAAAGGAGTCTTTTTGAAATATTTCTAAAATTTAGAAACAAACTGAACCTTATAGGAATTTGTTTGTGTCTGCCATCTGTGTTACATCAGCAAAGGGGCTGGTGTATCAGTGAAAGAATGTGAATATTTTTCAATCTCTGTGAACTGTTAAAAACTTGTCTTTAAGTAACTGAAACATGTTTTGTTGCTTGCCAAATAACACCATTTATTAACAACTATGAATTATGTCTTAGCTTTGTTAAGAAAGAGAAGATAAAATTTAGAAAGCATACGTAAGAGTTTTTTTCAATGATTCTGGTATGAATTATATTGAATTGTCTGTGAAAGCGTTGGTGCAGAAACACAACTTTCCAAGGGAAACCTAGATCAAGGTATACTGAATCTGTTTCATTGTACTTTCTTAAGCATTAAATGCTGAAACTTAATCACATAAACAGCCTTTTAAGTGTGTGAATGTAACTCATGTTCTGCTGTATAACAAATAAAGATTAATTCATTATATGTATCATATATGTCCTGTTTTTATAATTTTATTGTAAAGTATCGGGATACGTATCGTTTCGCCATCACTGTGTCGTGATGTGATCGTCTTGCAGGTTCCTTGCCAATACTTTCCTTGCCTCATTAAACATGTATCAGGACAATCGTCTCGCCACTTAGGCACCGAGACACAGCTCTAATCCGCGACATGGTC
The DNA here is from genome assembly GCF_003918875.1 of Haliotis rubra. NCBI lineage: Eukaryota > Metazoa > Mollusca > Gastropoda > Lepetellida > Haliotidae > Haliotis > Haliotis rubra. Next base: position 279,709 of record NW_025764898.1, on the reverse strand, counting down.
GTCGAACAAGAATGGGAGCAGCTCGCAGCGCGACGTAAGACTTGGCTGTTCTTGTAAGTGCTGTAAAGCCTTTTTTCACTTTGTACAGTTGATGGGAACACGTGCCATCGAATGCACGTGTAATGATAAGATCAGGTGACCAGTGGCACGTGAAAAAACACGTTTTAGCACTACTGTGGAGTGCACGATGTTTGGATTGACTTCAATGTGCTGTGGTGACTTTATTCTTGAGTCGATACTTGTGGATTAATATTATTATACCCGAAAACTGTCTACTTGAACAATAGATATTTTTATTTACAAGTATAAATTGTGAGGTTTTTATTTTGACTCAGTATATCATCAAATGTTGAATCAGTAGTGAGTGTGACCACAATTGGCTTCAATGCACGCAAAAACACGTCGACGCATTGATGACGTAAGACGACGGATGGCGTCAGGCGTGATCCGTCACCATTCCTGGTGACATTGTTCCAGTTGTTGAGCGGTGGCAGGTGGCGCTGGTAGTCTACTGATTGTTTGATCCATGGAGTCCCATAAGTGTTCATGTCGGCAGAACATGCTGGCCACGGCAAAATAGCGATGTTAGCGTTATGGAGAAAATCGTGTGTCAGTCCTTGCGTTGGTAGACAATGCCACGTGGATGTTGCTGGATAAATGGCAACACGGCTGGTCGCAAAACTTCATTCCTGTATCTTCGAGCATTGAGGTCTGATGACTTGCCAGGGTGCAGCCGAAGGTTCTGTCAATGACGGTGTGGGTGGGTCCTTGTTGGGCCAGTCCGACAGCTCTCTCTCTTTCGATTTGCCTCAAACGTGGCATATTTTGTGTGTTCTGTCTATCACTGTGTTGCTCACGTGTCGCCTAGGTTGCCTTGTACCGTCAGTCTGCACGTGCATTTCGTGTTACATCAGAAAAAGTTGTTCCGGATTTTTTGCGATGTTTAGGCGATTCGTTAACTCGTTTCGCCGTTTGATCCTGGAAAGGATGGGTCTGTACGTGCGTAACATGGCTCACTATAGTTTTATTTTTTAGGGGTAGTATTTTTTGGAGGTAATATTTTGCCGTGTGTAGTTTCTTTTGAGCACTAGTTGAGTTGTGTTTGCTTCCAGTAGGTACTATTGGCTGATTCATGCACTCACAGTACCTTTTGTATCAATTGTGTTGTGTAGCTACCTCTATGAGACTATTGCTCTCATTTATCATGTGAAGTATCATCATGATGTGTTAAGGAAAGATGTGTGATCTGTGTTAGATTAAAGACAAATATACATATATACGTGGATGATCATATACTGGTACTGTAAGAACCAAGTCGTTTTTTAATACTTTATTCTTGTCTTCTAGTTTTTTATCTATTTTCGTTACAAACGAAGTTTACAAATGCAGCTTTCAAATGCAGATTGATTGAAATAAATTAAAAAAAACACAACAACAACAATTGCTTCAGGTTTGAAGCAAAAGTGTAAAACTGGCTTACCATTGTTGCGGATCAAATACATTGTAACTGGTTAACTGCCATTATCACTGTTCAATACCTTTAACCTTTTCCCATGTACACATTCTCTGACTCTGATACTTATGTGCAGGTATAACCTATGTCGGTTCCACCACCGATAATAGCACAACCCATACCGCCCGAACGGAACCGAGTGACAGAAACGTCTCTGTTGGCCAAGTCATCATACCAGTTATCGGCGTAATACTTCTGATTGTTATCGCTGTCGTCGTGGCCTGTTTCCTCGTAAGGTAGGTAGCACTGCTAGAAACAACTAAAAGAAGTCCATATATATTTTTCGTTATTAAACATGATTCATCAGGGCGGAAATTTTCAAAAGAGAATGTTCAATGTGAACTAGTGCATCTGACCAAATACATCAAATGTAAGATTTGCATCTACGAACATAATAGTGTACTACATATTAATATTATACGATAAAGCATTTTGTAGTTATTGTATTGTTATTTCTTCCAACAGACGCTAATTCCAGGGAAAATCTCACTACTTAAATCACACATAAATACATTTAAGCAATCTGACAATAATTACAAGATATATATGAATTAGAATAAACACGGGCATTTATTCTTTCAGGGTGAGACAACTTGCATCAAGATGAAATTAGAAAGCCTACAAATATGTCAAGAAAAGAGGATGTTGAGAAGACAAATTTAATAGCCTGAAGGCAAGAAAGAGAGAAATATACTCTTCAACAACAAAAAATTGACATGCTGTTTTGCTGTTTTACTGAGAGCATATAACTGATTCAAAAATGACATCAATGGTGAATTACGGTGAAATTATCACTTTACAAATTTCCAAAACATGATTATCCAGAAAGTGTTTCGGAAAACCACAGAGGACTATTAAAACTACTTGGTCAGAGTAAAATCGCTCCATGAGAACTTTTTTGTTCTATCGTCATAAATTAGGTCATATTGACCTTTTGGTATGGTTTGAAAGTTCTTGGCGAGCTCTAAACGATAGAATTAACATCAATAGAATTTCTCAATAATAAAGCTGTCAGGGACAGAATCATTTTGTTCTATCTAAAAACACTTCACTTGATTTCAGTTCTATACTATTCTATCATTTCATCCTATCAATTGAGTGAATTTGCATCATGTGATCAAAGGTTTCTTTGATGTTTGGACGGAACTGGTGGGATGTTGATGATCATCATAAATTCAGGTGAATAAATGCTAAAATCATTGTATCAGCGTATTCATTCAATAATAGACTTAATGATTTGATCGTGCTGTAATTTCCATTTAATTTTGTTCAGAAATAACGTCATTGGTGAGAATTTAATCTAGCAATTAATGACAATTTGGATACGTTAACAGTCTTTAAGGTTGGTACTTTAAAGGACATCTCATCAGACAATGCTCTACAATATTTCTACAGGGTCTCCTTCACTGGCGTATAAACTATAGTTGATGATCTTTGTAGTTCCAGGCAATTTATAATGTTAATATTTTAGGAGTATGCCCTTTGGATTCAGGCACTTTAAGGTGTTAATGTTTAAATCTTTGAACCAGACAAATAAGGTTTGTGTCGATGTTCATAACCCATGGTTTGAAAGCCTGATCTATTAAAATGTTTTCTTCATTCTTATCTTTTATATCTGGTCAGAAATGTTCATATTAAAAAGGTTTTTAATACAGAAAAAGTTGGCACAGCAATTGTTTCTTTGAATGGTTGATGGCCATGTTTAAATCATTATGTTCATTATTGTTTAGAAATGTTTATAAGCCAAGGCTGGCTTTCAAACATTTGGCTTACTCATATTTATCCTTTTCATCGAAAAAAAACCAGTATGCTGAGCTGAGATTATTTTTATTCGCTTGTTTTTGAGTTGCATTATTTACTTAAGTAATTTTATTTTTAAGTAACTCTTTGCCTCAATACTAATAACACCTTTCGATAAAACAACAAATACACGCAATTCCCATATTTATTATTCTGTATGCTTTCGTTGTAGTCGATTGTTTCTGAATTATAGATTATAAAGAAAGTGAAGAAAGAAATAGAACACTTTAAGACTTAATATGTGCTTAAAAAAGTATAGAATAGTTTCAGATTTTAACTCAAGCGTTCTACTTCAAGCATAAAATCTTCGTTTTCCCTTAAGTTACGTTTAAATGAGGGATTAGAGGAGTAATTTTATTAAAGTCACACGGAATAAATACCAAAAAAAGCCATTTGCAACGAGACAATATTCAAAATTACATAATACCATTATGCCAAAATTTCAAACTCAAATTTCCACAAATGTAAAAAATGGCAAATAGAACAAAATAGTTGTCATGGAGCGAAATGTCAGTATCTGGTGTGGCCATCATGAGCATCGATAACAGCTTGGCAGCGGTGACCCATAGAAGAAAGGAGATGCCGAATGCTGTCTTGAGGAATGTTTTGATACTCTTGCTGAAGTGCTATGTGCAGTTCTTGTAGGGTCTGAGGTGGCGGATTACGCTCGCGCGTGCGTCGATCAAGAGTATCCCATAGGTGTTCAATGGGGGACAAATCCGGTGATCGAGAAGGACAAGGACTGTCTGGTCGGAGATTTGGCGCTGTCCAAGGATTTGGATTGTTGTGGATGATGCGGCCGTGGTGTTTTAACGAAGATGTCTCAACCGGATATAGCGATTCTGGGCGGCGGTGCTAACTCTAGGTCGACCTGACCTGGGTCTGTCATTAACATACATATTGTTGTATCGGGTCCTTAGGGTTGAGATGGTCTGTCTGCCACCTCATGCTGCGATACCCGTCCTTGTAAACGGCCGATGGCGTTGTGTCGTTGGGCTTCTGCCATTCTTTTCATTCTCTTGTCGTCTGTGGTGGCTTAAAGCAATGCATGTGGAGTAACATTGATGTTACATAGGCTTCAGCTCAGGGCGATTCACTACAGACGTGAGTGTAACGTTAGGTTTTTGTTCAACGTTTCTCTTTTCAAACGTTTTGTCGTCGGCAACTATTCCCTCCATTCAGCATGGATTGGTTTGTGTCAATATTTTTTAAGAGTATATTATGTATTGTTATATTTACGATGTTTAAGAGTTGTTAATATGGCGTTAGCTTCTTCTGTTAAATAGAGCTGTCGTCTGGTAATCTAGAAGACATTGTTATGGATCCAATGACAGTGTCACAAGCAACAGCGCCACCGTCCTTGGACTAGTTTTGTAAATAAAGATTTGTATGTATTATAAATATTTCTTAATTGATTGAATTAGTGTATGTACTGTAATTCATTTGTTTCCGACGCCAAGGAGTGAGTGAGTGAGTTTAGCTTTACACCGAACTCAGCAATATTCCAGCTATATGGCAGCGGACTGTAAATAATCCAGTCTGACCAGACAATCAAGTGATCAACAGTATGAGCATAGATCTACGCAATTGGGAACCAGTGGAGTAAGCTGACAGGAGATACGGCATACGACACACAAGACGAGGGGGAAGCCGAAGTAAGCAGACAGTAGATACGGCATACGACACACAAGACGAGGGGGAAACCGAAGTAAGCAGACCGGAGATACGGCATACGACACACAAGACGAGGGGGAAGCCGAAGTAAGCAGACCGGAGATACGGCATATGACACACAAGACGAGGGGGAAGCCGAAGTAAGCAGAACGGAGATACGGCATATGACACACAACAGAAAGTCGGCAGCAAATAAAACAGAAAATTCTGAACCCACTGACAGTTAAAATCTTGTGTACCCTGTCTACCCACCCGACAACATGGCTACCGACATCAAGCAGTTTGTTGCGGCCTCTTTCCGTAGCCAGTCTGAAGACATTACACGCCAGCTGAACGACCTGAAAAGTGACTTCACAGAAGTGAAAAAACAACACTCATGAAATTATGAAAACTGTAGAATTTAATTGTGCGCGAACAAAACGGCGATATAGCGAGTCAGTGACGAGGGATCGAGTCTTCGTGACGGAGTCGAAAAGAGATTCATGACTCAGGAGCTGTGCAGTAGGAAGCTAAACCTGCTTATCTACGGGGACCGACAACTGAAGACCCAGAAGAGCCTGTCAGAGACATATTCCACGCCATAGGAAATAACGACGCTCGCGACATGTTCCCCGGCTGGGTGCGGATCCAATATGGCCGTCTTCCGGACCGGCCCAGTTATGGTCAAGTTTGTAAGGATGACAGACAGACAGGAGGTCTACAACGCGAGTTTCAAACAAGGCGGAGTATATTATTTTGTTATTTTATTTTATTTTATTTGCAAGGTACGTATGGTGTGTGAATGGTGTGAATGTGATTCCATTGCATCAGTAAGTGATTCCATTGCATCATGTAAGTTATGGATAGCAATTTCTCGTGTGGTTCCTTCAACTGTCGAGGTCTTTGTAATCTAGCTAAGAGAAGAGATGTCTTCATCTTTTTGCGTTCCGAAAAGTTTCCCCTTTACCTTATCCAAGAAACACATTTTACTTTTCAACAGGAAAAATATATTGAGAAAAAGGCCACAGCTCTTGACTGGCTTCAATGACAATTATTCGTAATTGTCATTGAAGCCAGTCAAGAGCTGTGGCCTTTTTCTTTAATAAAAAACTGACCATACGATCCATGAAGTTCATAAACATGAATCCGGTAACTTTCTTCTGATTGATATTACTCTCAATGGCGCGCCGAGTAATATCTATGGTTCGAATTCTCATTCACCAGATTTGTACAAAATGATTTTAACAAAATTAGTTTCCATTTGAATATTGAAAATACAGCAAAGCGAAAGTCCACTGAAGTTCAATAACTCGTTGTTGTAGGACAAGGAATACGTTGAGGAAATTAAAAATATTATACATTCACTAAAAAAGGGATTATGCTGCCCGAATCTATAACTTTGAAAACCTTCAACATGTTCCAAATCTTTACCCTTGACCTTGAACTTTCAATCAATGACCACCATCTCATGCTTCATTCAAAAAGAAATAGTTAAACAAAAAGAAGAAAAACTTAAAATAGATATTACAACAACACTGGAGAAACTGTTGTAGAATAATAACAAATTAAAAAAACAAGACCTGCAACTGCTACGACGAAGAAAATTAGATGTAATTTTGGCAAGATCTAAAGCCAAATGGATTGATTAATGGGAATGCATCAGTAAATATATTATTGAAGGGTCACCTATATTACATGCATCTGCAAAGAAATTAAAACAAATATGAGAGACATAGTAATTTGTAATGGTTGTATGGAGTTTCATTTCAGCAGTGATAACAAAAGAAATTGCATAAATACAAAAGGGCGCTTGCGACTAGCACAGGTAACGTTTCAGGGTACCCTTCAAAAGCAAGTTCACACACAGAAGTCAACACTCCTGGTGGCGAAGAAGGCCAGGCCGACAGACAAACATCTATTTCAGTATGAGGCCACTGGCCAAACATACTTTTATACACATGAAATAGATATACAACATGCTTTAAGTCAGATTTTGTTTTAATAAAGCGTGTAACTTTAAAAAAAAAATAACACAAATTCTGCAAAGTAGTTTTTCCAGTGGATTGTAGAAGAGCTTTTAGTATTTTCATCGTTGGATTTTGTAAATGAAATGGTTTTAGATGTGTCGTCCTTAGATCACTGTATATGATGGGCACTTTTTTTGCACATGGAGCTCGTCTTCGATGACATGAATGTTATTATTCTTGCATCTCAGAATGAAGTGTGAACGGTTTTTGTGATTTTACTGAATGACGTTCCCCACACCTCAGCACCATAACACAATATTGGAACCACCATACTCCCATACAGCTTAAACATATCACTGTAGGCAGAATCACCGAACCTCCTTTGATATTGGTATATAGCCAACATAGCCTTTCGTGCTTGTGCAGCAAGGCTAGGTTGAGCCTTACTCCAAGACAGCTCCGGCGAAAACACAATTCCTAGATATCTGTACTGGTTCACTGTTTCAATTTGTTCGCCTTTAAATTGCCATTTCTCGTAATTTCGAAGAGGTCCACCATTTCTAAAAACTGTTAATTTTCATCCCAGTTTTGTCCCAGAATTCTTCTATAACAGTAATCTTTCTTTGTAATTGTGCAGTCGGCAACAGATGACACATCGTCGGCATAGAGCAGAGCATATATATCTGGTATTTCTGTTGTAATGAAAATAACCCTTCCCCCGTCCTGTTCATCATAGACATTAGTTCGTTTATGACGATTATAAAGAGTTTGGGGCTCAGCACACATCCCTGCCTGGTACCCATGTTGCAGCTGAAGTACTTAGACAGAGCACTTCCAGTTCGTACACACGCACTGAGATTCCTGTACATTGATATCAGACCGCCTCCGTGATGTAGTGGTAAGAGTGTCCGCCCGGAGAGCGGAAGGTCGTGGGTTCGATCCCCGACTGCGCCATACCAAAAGACGTTAAAATATGGTACTTGTTGGTCCCTGCCTTGCGCTCGGCATTAATGGGTACAACAAGGACTGGTCGGCTCGGAGTCAGTATAATGTGTCTGAGTGGGGTATTCATGCTTCACTGCGGCATGGTATCTCAGCGAGCTAGCACTATAGAACCAGCTTCAGTCTGGGCTAGTACAAGCAGCCGCACATACACATACACACGCATGCACGTCGTCATATGAGCGAAATATTCTCAAGCACGACGTTAAACCCAATTTCACCTCACTTCACCTCACATTGATATCAAAATGCTCAAGAGATTCCCTTGAAGTCCAACACTTCTCAACGTATCCAGTAGAATATCATGATTGATACAATCAAACGCTTTACTAAAGTCTATAAAATCGCCCGTTTCTTTTAGAAAGGTATTTTGTGCCATTGCATGAAGCGTAAAGACTTGATCTACGTCGAGTAGCAGGGTGTGAACCCAGCCTAGGCTTCATCAATAACCTATTTTTCGTCACACCAGATTAGGAGTCTTGTATTTATTACTGATGTGAAAACTTTACAAACAGTGTTTATTAAAAAAATGCCTCTGTTGTTCCCAGGATCGTCTTTGCTACCGGATTTGAACAGTGGACATATGATGCTCTTTCCCCATTGAGCCGGAAGATTTTGTTAAAAAGTTTAGTTAAAATACCAATTACATAATATTCAGTAGATTTGAGAAATTCGCTTGCAATTCCATCTTCCCCTGGAGATTTATTGACTTTCAGATCTCTCAAACATTTCCTTATTTCCTCACTTGAGAATGGCTTGTTTATATCAAGGTCATTAATATAGTCCAGTTCGCTAGGAATGTCATAATTGGGATTGATATCTTGATGTAACTGTTTCATAAAATGTCCATACCACTGTTGAGAAGATATTTTTCCGGAGATGTAGGATGTACGGTCGAGCGTTATCATCCTGGAGGGAGACCTCTGCAGTGACGCATGGTCCTCATGAATGGTACCACAATTGGGGCCACTATCTCATCTCTGTAGCGCAGTGCAGTGAGATGTCCCACAATAACGTGTAATAGTGACTTTGCTGTAGCCCGACATCGTCTGTAGATTCTCCTACGACCATCATGAAATGAAACATTAATATAAACCAACTTTCCTCAGTAAACAACACTGACGACCATTGACATTGATCCCAGCGCTGAAGACATGTGCACCATAGTAAATGTGCTTGGCAGTGACGTGCTGTCAGTGGTGGGCGAACAGCTGGACGTCGGGAACGGAGGCCAGCTGAATGGAACCTGCTTCTTACTGTAGTCTGACCAATGCGGACGTTGGCGGCGTTAAATAGTTCATCTCCAAACTTGCATGACGTCAGAAATCGGTTGCGTAGGGCAATGTTGACGAGATAATGGTCCTGTCTCTCTGTGGTAACCCTAGGACACCCAGGTCTTTGGGTATAAGCAAGAGTTCCAGTCGCCTGATGCCGCTGCCAGAGTCTCCTAATCACACTCTGAGTGACGATACAATGTGCACCAATGTGCAACGGTGGCTTCCACCCGCCTGGTGCATGCCAATAGCTCGACCTCGATTTTCCACCGCATTCAATCAAGTGAATTTTTATTGTCAACGAGGCCTGAAAGCACGTTCAAAATCGTCAATTGTTGGAATAATTACCACTGCTTGCTTACTTGTTTTCGTTATTTTCTGAGCTTTAAATGTTGTTCCCTGTTTTAATGCCATAATCGTTAACCATGATTGTAACCTGTAACATCTAAAGTTTGTCTTAATGTCAACTCTAAACATGATTAAAGCAGCTTTAATTTCTAACAGTCATGGGTGACCCTTCAATAATTGCATTGAGCATACTTCTGTAATCTAGAGACAAGAAATTATAGAAGTAAAAATATTAAGGAAATAGAAACAACTAATGGTAAAGTATTGAATGCTTGTGATGAAATCATAACTGAGGCTACTAAAGTTTATGAATACTTGTATTCATCCAGAGAGCACCAGGTGAACAATGTAAACCTCGTGACTTTACTTAGTGACAAAGACACATGTAAGAGTGAGAATCCAAATAGCACTGAAGGCCCTATTACTATGGATGAACTTCTAAGGGCATTACAAAAATCTAAAAAAAATAAGAGTTCAGGTTCAGACTTACTTATGAATTCTTTATATATTTCTGGCTTGACTTCGGAGAACTTTCTGTGGAGATCTTTAAACTACAGTTTTGAAGTTGGCCAACTGTCTGTAACCCAGAAACAAGGAATAATAACATGCATCCCTAAAGGAGATAAACCAAAACCATATCTTAAACGCTGGTTCCATCTCTTGGGATAAGAATTAAACCATTCATTTCTGATGCTGGCAATGCGCAGGAAAATATGTCTCCTTTCCGTCTTATTTCTTCCCCTCCATGGCAATTAGTAAGGCCCCAAGTAGACCTTACATTGTCCGCCACATTACAAAAGTCAGAAACTAATGAATTACAATATATACAAGAATATAATCAATTAAAAAGTAACTATAATACATACAAATCAATATCTACAGATGGGTCAAAGGATGGTGGCACATTTTCTTTTCCTTTTTTTATTCCAGCAAAATCAGATTACATGGATACCAACCAAATGTGGGTGGATACATAGATTGAATATTGGTTATAGGTAGTACAGGCAATAGTTCGCAATAGAGACAATTTCAAATCTGGTATCAACACACTAACCCTTACTTGCAGGCTCAGATTGGGATTGGTGAAACTTCCCTATTAAAGGTAATAATTAATACTACCAAGTTAAGGCACAACATGTTAAAGTTATGGACACAGAAATCATGAAATGTAAATGAAATACCATGCTAAGATAAATTTACAAATTGTTAGTTACTGGGCACCCAGAGCATATAAACACCAAGCAAAGTATAGAAACGTTAATTATGAATAGCGAGAAGACGTGAGACCTATTTAAAAGCATCAGACAATGGAGCCCATTTTCTACCCCCTGTATTGCTCTTGCGGGCAATGAACTTTGTACTAGAATATATCTATTTGAAGATTTTTATCACAATATGAACTGAGAGTGTTGTCCTTTTAAGGCTACTTAAGAATGCATGTATTTTACATATCAAGGTTAAATGATTAGGTAACTTAAAAACCAGACGAGTTATCAGACGTCCGTTGTTATCCCCTGAGTACAAACGGCACGGCTGGCCTGGTGCCAATCTCGACGTCACTGGAATTTGAGGTCATGGGCAGGGCCCACTGGCCGTACGAAAGGTACCGCAGAAACACTCCACATGCACACACGAATGTCATAGAGCACGTGGAGATGCCTCTCACATGACGATAAACGTGACCTTTGAGTTATCAAACAGAACGTAAATTGGCAACGGTACATCACTAACATCCCAGAGAGAGTTGTTGTACCACATTTCGATGACCATCCTTTAAACAAAAGGCCATTCTTCATGGACGACAATGCTAGACCATAACGTGCACCTGCCGTTTGTGATTTCACGTGTAACACCTTCAATGGGGAGGAGGGTCGGGGATGTTATTGCAGATAGTGGAGGTTACATCAGATATACACTGTGCTCGGTTAAAACGTATGTGAGGTGCCTGTGGACTGTATGACATAACGTCATATTCTTGTTAACGCCACACCACCATAGTTACCAGCACTAAAAATTACCAAATCTTTTCATGTCTGAATTGCTTCTCCAAGTAAACTATGGTTATCGGTTCTTTTCAAGTACAGATTTTCCATTTAATTGTTTCGTGAGGATTAGTTGATCCTGGTAGTAAGTCAAACTGAGGCCTGGATATGTTTATTTGCTATAGGTAATGGTAACATATTAATACTGTGAAAAATATGGGATGTTGCGATACTTTGTTCCATGCGTACAGACCGACTTCTTCCCCGACAAGGCAGGGTAACACCAAGTACCATTATCTGCTTATTTTAGGATGACGGATAGGAATTGAACCAACATTCCGCTCTCCGGATAAACGTTCTCTCCACGCTGGCGGCCTTAAATTGTCATTCAATACGTCACTGTATTCACACTGCCTAACATGTACAGGAACTATTTCGTTTCCGAGTAGTGTTGTAAGGAGGCGAGCGGTAGCCATTGTACAACACAGTCATATCACTATAAGGGCCTTTGAGTTGTGGAGTGGTTCAAGTGGGTATTAATGTAATGTTGTCAGCCGTTCAGCAACCTCTGCTACTGACACTGCGATGCTTGTTGTGTTGTAAAGATTTATGTGATCTTCCAATCTCTTGTATATGGTAATGCACATGCCTTTAATACACTTGTAGATCT